>NC_091187.1:37610595-37745595 GCF_040958095.1 Procambarus clarkii | reverse complement strand
ATGTTTTTTCGTCTACCTAACCTACCTAACCTAACCTAACCTAGCTTTTTTTGGCTACCTAACCTAACCTTACCTATAAATATAGGTTAGGTTAGGTTAGGTAGGGTTGGTTAGGTTCGGTCATATATCTACGTTAATTTTAACTCCAATAAAAAAAAATTGACCTCATACATAGAGAAAAAGGTTGTTTTATCATTTCATAAGAAAAAAATTATAGTAAATATATTAATTCAGGAAAACTTGGCTTATTAGGCAAATCGGGCCTTGAATAGTAGGCTGAGAAGTGAGTTCTGGCTACTAGGTACGACATATATATATATATATATATACAGTACTGTATATGAATCTGGCAATAATATTAGCCTGATTCTGATATTTGTATTATCTTGTATCTGGTATTTTATAAACCAAAACTTTGCATATATGTGAGTGACTCCAGAATTTGTATTATAATGCGGAGTATTTCATCGAAGGCTTAATTACTAATATTTATTTCATTTGTTTACAGATGCCTTAATCTGACAATTTATTAATATAAAAGAATGTCTGCTTTTAAATTAGTGATTTAAAAAATTTGATGTAAAGTCCTTAGTTTGAATATTGTTTAATTGATAAGTATATTTATGATCATTATTGGCCTGTATTATGAGGTGTAGGAGTAACCTATATGGTTTTGATTGGTCGTTTAATTTCTTGTCTTGATGGATGTGAATGATGTTTAATTATTATTTATTTAGGCTCTATTATTAGTTCAGATTATTTATAGATAGAATAATGTGCAATAGATGGCTCTTAAAACCTGTTAATTATTATATTATTATTACTTGACAATTGTCTGAACATTCCAATTTACTGTCCTCTTACTATAAGTGTTGTTTTAATTAGCACATAAATGATCTTCACGTAATATGGTTTATTTACCCCCATGACAATGCTTCAGTATTTGTAAAGTTATAATTCCCGGTTATTAAGGTAATTAGAGAAATAACAAACCCTGAATATATGAACGTTAAAAGCATTTTGGTATGTGCAAAATATTCTTGTTTTGCAAGAACACTGGCTTACATCTTATGAATATCAAAACCACTTCAAATTTATTGATAGTTCTTTTTCCATTGCCAGTATTGACATGTCTATTGACTGGTCAGGTCCTGGAAGACCCTATGGTGCTGCTGCTATCCTGGGCATAACAATATGCAATGTAAAGTTGAGGTTGTCAATATTGTATCAGGGCTCACTCCTACTATACTTGTGTCCTATAGTTATCTGGAGATGATTTCGGGGCTTATCGTCCCCACGGCCCGGTCCTCGACCAGGTCTCCACCCCCAGGAAGCAACCTGTGACAGCTGACTAACACCCAGGTACCTATTTTACTGCTAGGTAGCAGGGGCATAGGGTTAAAGAAACTGCCCATTGTTTCTCGCCGGTGCCTGGGATCGAACCCAGGACCACAGGATCACAAATCCAGCGTGCTGTCCGCTCTGCCGACCGGCTCCCTGGGTGCCCCAGATCTTTTGGCATAACCTATGGAAAGATGCAGGGTGTTCCAAACCTTTTGACATAACCTATGGAAAGATGCAGGGTGTTCCAAACCTTTTGACATAACCTATGGAAAGATGCAGGGTGTTCCAAACCTTTTGACATAACCTATGGAAAGATGCAGGGTGTTCCAAACCTTTTGGCATAACCTATGGAAAGATGCAGGGTGCCCCAGACCTTTTGACATAACCTACGAAAAGACGCAGGGTGCCTCAGACCTATTGGCATAATTTACGGAAGGATGCAGGGGGCCCCAGAGATGGTTGGCGGCCCCAGCTCAGGTGTAGCACCAGGGCTCAGTATCATCAAGAAAGGATTAGGAAAGAGAAAGATAATATTGTGAGAATAAAAGTTGCCGATAATCTTTCAAGGAAAAAGTTTTATGATTTTTCAGAAGAAATTAGAACAAAAAAGTTTATGCAGAAGAGTAACGAAAGTTATAGATGATGTCTCCGGGGCCCAATAATATATGAAATGTTTTAAAAGAAAAATCTTTAACATTGTAGAACACTGCGAGGTGCAGGACAGATGAGACTGGAACTGACCTAATTACAGCTGTATGTGAAGCCTGCATGGACCCTGCCCCCCCTCCCCCCCTAGTGTTAAACACCTGCACACTGTAACCCCTGTAATGGCCCTAATGTTAAACACATGCTCACAGTAACCCCTGTAATGGCCCTAATGTTAAACACCTGCACACAGTAACCCCTGTAATAGCCCTAATGTTAAACACCTGCACACAGTAACCCATGTAATGCTTGAGAAAACTTAGAAAGCTAAACAATAGGAATTATGATATATTACATAATTGTGATATAATACAGTAATATATTATGATATATTACTGTACTTTATTTATTATTTTTGTATACAAGGGTTCTTACATTCTTGTACAGCCAATAGCACGCATAGCGTTATGGGTGAATGTCTGTGTGTCTTACAGGCTCTCTCTCCCATGGTACATCACCACCATGTGTCTTACAGGCACACTCTCCCATGGTACATCACCACCATGTGTCTTACAGGCACACTCTCCCATGGTACATCACCACCATGTGTCTTACAGGCACACTCTCCCATGGTACATCACCACCATGTGTCTTACAGCCACACACTCCCATGGTACATCACCACCATGTGTCTTACAGGCACACTCTCCCATGGTACATCACCTCCATGTGTCTTACAGGCACACTCTCCCATGGTACATCACCACCATGTGTCTTACAGGCACACTCTCCCATGGTACATCACCACCATGTGTCTTGAACTTGTCAAACACAAGGCGAAGCTTGAAAAATTTCAGAGGTATGTCACTAGACTAGTTCCAGAATTAGGAGGCATGAGTTATGAGGAAAGGCTGCGTGAAATACATCTCACGACACTGGAAGACAGAAGAGTAAGGGAAGGCATGATCACTACCTACAAAATTCTCAGAGGAATTGACAGGGTTGATAAAGATTAACTGTTTAATACGGGTGGTACGCGAACAAGGGGACACAGGTGGAAACCTGAGTATCCAAATGAGCCACAGAGACGTTAGAAAGAACTTTTTCAGTGTTAAGAGTAGTTAACAGGTGGAATGCATTAGGCAGTGATGTGGTGGAGGCTGACTCCATACACAGTTTTAAATGTAGATATGATAGAGCCCAGTAGGCTCAGAAATCTGTGCACCAGTTGATTGACAGTTGAGAGGCGGGACCAAAGAGCCAGAGCTCAACCCCTGCAAGCACACACACACACACAGGGGGCCGATGGCTGAGTGAACAGCATGCTGGATGCGTAATCCTGTGGTCACGTTCGATTCCCGGCGCTGGCGAGAAACAATGGGCAAAGTTTCTTTCACCCTGATGCTCCTGTTACCTAGCAGTAAATAGGTACCTGGGAGTTAGACAGCTGCTATGGGCTGCTTCTTGGGTGTATGGGTGGGGGGGGGGGGGGATTAGAAGTTAGTTACAGTTGAGAGGCGGGCCTAAAGAGCAGAGCTCAACCCCCGCAAGAACATGTAGGTGAATAACCACAAATCAGATCAGATCAAATATTTCTTCAGGTAAAGTACATGCATACAAGGTGAGATACAAAACATTGATGGATTTATAGATAGAGCTAGTACATACAATGCCTAAAGCCACTATTACGTAAAGCGTTTCGGGCAGGAAAAACACTAAGGACTAAAACTTAATACTAATTAAGATTAAAGTATAAATTGTGTTGAGAAAATAAAAAAATAAAAAAGGGAGGAACATGGCAGAAAAATAGCAAATATACAATTTGGTCAACAAACAGCATTGTTTAAAATAGTAGACATTGGTTGACATTTAGGGGTGAGGTAGGTTACAGGGAGTTAATTAGATAGTACTTAGTTTTTATCTTAAACTAATTGGGAGAGGTACAGTCTTTAACATGATTGGGAAGGTCATTCCACATTCGAGGTCCCTTGATTTGTAGAGCATTTCTAGTTTGATTAAGTCGTACTCTTGGAATATCAAATAGGTATATGTTTCTGGTGTGATGCCCAAAGGTTCTGTTACAATCTTCTAGGAAGCTCAAAGGTCAGGATTGACATTACAGTTCAGCGTTTTATATATATAAAATACACATGAGAGGATGTGCAGTAACATAATATGTAACATATTCAGAGATTTGAGTAAGGGTACCGAGTGATGTCTGGGGCCAGAGTGAGATATTGTCCTAATAGCAGCTTTGTGTTGAGGAATTAGAAGACGTACACACATGCACACGCGCGCGCCTCATATCTATCATTACAAAGAGGGTTAATACCTCCCTTCCCCCCTCTAACGAGGCAGCGGAAAGCTAACTGGTAATCCGGATATCCGTTGTCTCTCGGGCCAAGGTTGAGACACATTAGATATATTGATTCTCCTTCGCGCCAGTCTACCCTAATAGTGAAGCATCCGTCTCTAAAGTATAGAGAACGGAGATCGGAGAACAATATAGATGGTAAACTATACCATTCCAGACCTTCCCGGAGATCTTGGAAAGTAAGTCTCACCACGTCATGGTCAGGAATTCCAGCTGGCAGCTGAGTGACAGGAGAGAAACAGATTTTTTATTTTTTATTTCTGTCTATCTTTAATTCTGTCAGCCTCTGTCTGTCTCTGTCTCTCTACCCATGCAGCCACTTGGGGTGGACGGTAGAGCGACGGTCTGGTTTCATGCAGGTCGGCGTTCAATCCCCGAACGTCCACAAGTGGTTGGGCACCATTCGTTTCCCTCCGTCCCATCCATAGTTCTTATCCTGACCCCTTCCCAGTGGTTGGACGCCATCACCAGCAATGGACCAGTGATGCCAGACCAATGATGGACCTGCAGTGATGACGGACCAGTGATGACGGACCAGTAATGACAAACCAATGATGGACCAGTGATGACGGACCAGTGATGACGGACCAGTGATGGACCAGTGATGACGGACCAGTGATGGACCAGTGATGACGGACCAGTGATGACGGACCAGTAATGACAGACCAATGATGGACCAGTGATGACGGACCAGTAATGACAGACCAATGATGGACCAGTGATGACGGACCAGTGATGACGGACCAGTGATGACATACCAGTGATGGACCAGTGATGACGGACCAGTGATGGACCAGTGATGACGGACCAGTGATGGACCAGTGATGACGGACCAGTGATGGACCAGTGATGACGGACCAGTGATGACGGACCAGTGATGACGGACCAGTGATGGACCAGTGATGACGGACCAGTGATGACGGACCAGTGATGACGGACCAGTGATGACGGACCAGTGATGGACCAGTGATGACGGACCAGTGATGACGGACCAGTGATGACGGACCAGTGATGGACCAGTGATGACGGACCAGTGATGACGGACCAGTGATGACGGACCAGTGATGGACCAGTGATGACGGACCAGTGATGACGGACCAGTGATGACGGACCAGTGATGGACCAGTGATGACGGACCAGTGATGACGGACCAGTGATGGACCAGTGATGACGGACCAGTGATGGAGGACCAGTGATGACGGACCAGTGATGACGGACCAGTGATGGACCAGTGATGACGGACCAGTGATGACAGACCAGTGATGACGGACCAGTGATGGACCAGTGATGACGGACCAGTGATGACGGACCAGTGATGACGGACCAGTGATGGACCAGTGATGACGGACCAGTGATGACGGACCAGTGATGACGGACCAGTGATGGACCAGTGATGACGGACCAGTGATGGACCAGTGATGACGGACCAGTGATGACGGACCAGTGATGACGGACCAGTGATGACGGACCAGTGATGGACGAGTGATGACGGACCAGTGATGACGGACCAGTGATGACGGACCAGTGATGACGGACCAGTCATGGACCAGTGATGACGATCTAGTAATGAACCAGTGATGACGAACCAGTGATGATGGACCAGTGATGACGGACCAGTGATGAGGGACCAGTCATGGACCAGTGATGGACCAGTGATGACGGACTAGTAATGAACCAGTGATGACGAACCAGTGATGATGGACCAGTGATGACGGACCAGTGATGACGGACCAGTAATGGACCAGTGATGACGGACCAGTAATGGACCAGTGATGACGGACCAGTAATGGACCAGTGATGACGAACCAGTAATGGACCAGTGATGACGGACCAGTAATGGAACAGTAATGGACCAGTGATGACGGACCAGTAATGGACCAGTGATGGACCAGTGATGGACCAGTGATGAAGGACCAGTGATGACGGACCAGTAATGAACCAGTGATGGACCAGTGATGGACCAGTGATGAAGGACCAGTGATGGCGGATCAGTAATGGACCAGTGATGACGGGCCAGTAATGGACCAGTAATGAACCAGTGATGACGGACCAGTAATGGACCAGTGATGATGGACCAGTAATGGACCAGTGATGACGGACCAGTAATGAACCAGTGATGACGAACCAGTGATGATGGACCAGTGATGACGGACCAGTGATGACGGACCAGTAATGGACCAGTGATGACGGACCAGTAATGGACCAGTGATGACGGACCAGTAATGGACCAGTAATGGACCAGTGATGACGGGCCAGTAATGGACCAGTGATGATGGACCAGTAATGGACCAGTGATGACGGGCCAGTAATGGACCAGTGATGATGGACCAGTAATGGACCAGTGATGACGGGCCAGTAATGGACCAGTGATGATGGACCAGTAATGGACCAGTGATGACGGGCCAGTAATGGACCAGTGATGATGGACCAGTAATGGACCAGTGATGATGGACCAGTGATAAGATCCGGTAATGGACCAGTGATGATGGACCTGTGATGACGGATCAGTAATGGACCAGTGATGACGGACCAGTAATGGACCAGTGATGACGGGCCAGTGATGACGGACCAGTAATGGACCAGTGATGATGGACCAGTGATGACGGACCAGTAATGGATCAGTGATGACGGACCAGTAATGGACCAGTGATGACGAACCAGTAATGGATCAGTGATGATGGACCAGTAATGGACCAGTGATGATGGACCAGTGATAAGATCCAGTAATGGACCAGTGATGATGGACCAGTGATGACGGATCAGTAATGGACCAGTGATGACGGACCAGTAATGGACCAGTGATGGACCAGTGATGACGGACTAGTAATGGACCAGTGATGACGGACCAGTAATGGACCAGTGATGACGGACCAGTAATGGACCAGTGATGACGAACCAGTAATGGACCAGTGATGACGGACCAGTAATGGACCAGTGATGACGGACCAGTAATGGACCAGTGATGACGAACCAGTAATGGACCAGTGATGACGGACCAGTAATGGACCAGTGATGGACCAGTGATGGACCAGTGATGAAGGACCAGTGATGACGGACCAGTAATGGACCAGTGATGGACCAGTGATGAAGGACCAGTGATGACGGATCAGTAATGGACCAGTGATGACGGGCCAGTAATGGACCAGTAATGAACCAGTGATGACGGACCAGTAATGGACCAGTGATGATGGACCAGTAATGGACCAGTGATGACGGACCAGTAATGGACCAGTGATGACGAACCAGTAATGGACCAGTGATGACGGACCAGTAATGGACCAGTGATGGACCAGTGATGGACCAGTGATGAAGGACCAGTGATGACGGACCAGTAATGGACCAGTGATGACGGACCAGTAATGGACCAGTAATGGACCAGTGATGACGGGCCAGTAATGGACCAGTGATGATGGACCAGTAATGGACCAGTGATGACGGGCCAGTAATGGACCAGTGATGATGGACCAGTAATGGACCAGTGATGATGGACCAGTGATAAGATCCGGTAATGGACCAGTGATGATGGACCAGTGATGACGGATCAGTAATGGACCAGTGATGACGGACCAGTAATGGACCAGTGATGACGGGCCAGTGATGACGGACCAGTAATGGACCAGTGATGATGGACCAGTGATGACGGACCAGTAATGGATCAGTGATGACGGACCAGTAATGGACCAGTGATGACGAACCAGTAATGGATCAGTGATGATGGACCAGTAATGGACCAGTGATGATGGACCAGTGATAAGATCCAGTAATGGACCAGTGATGATGGACCAGTGATGACGGATCAGTAATGGACCAGTGATGACGGACCAGTAATGGACCAGTGATGACGGACCAGTAATGGACCAGTGATGACGGGCCAGTGATGACGGACCAGTGATGATGGATCAGTGATGACGGACCAGTAATGGACCAGTAATGATGGACCAGTAATGATGGACCAGTAATGGACCAGTGATGACGGGCCAGTAATGGACCAGTAATGAACCAGTGATGACGGACCAGTAATGGACCAGTGATGATGGACCAGTGATGACGGGCCAGTAATGGACCAGTGATGACGACCAGTAATGGACCAATGATGATGGACCAGTAATGGACCAGTGATGACGGACCAGTAATGGACCAGTGATGACGAACCAGTAATGGACCAGTGATGATGGACCAGTAATGGACCAGTGATGACGGACCAGTAATGGACCAGTGATGATGGACCAGTAATGGACCACTGATGAAGAACCAGTAATGGACCAGTGACGATGGACCAGTGATGACGGACCAGTAATGGACCAGTGATGACGGACCAGTAATGGACCAGTGATGACGGACCAGTGATGACGGACCAGTAATGGACCAGTGATGATGGACCAGTGATGGACCAGTGATGGACCAGTGATGATGTAGCAGTGATGGACCAGTGATGGACCAGTGATGATGTAGCAGTGATGGATCAGTGATAGACCAGTGATGGACCAGTGATGATGTAGCAGTGATGGACCAGTGTTGATATAGCAGTGATGGACCAGTGTTGATGTAGCAGTCATGGACCAGTGTTGATGAAGCAGTGATGGACCAGTGTTGATGGACCAGTGATGGACCAGTGATGATGTAGCAGTGATGGACCAGTGTTGATGGACCAGTGATGGACCAGTGTTGATGTAGCAGTGATGGACCAGTGTTGATGTAGCAGTGATGGACCAGTGTTGATGTAGCAGTGATGGACCGGTGATGATGTAGCAGTCATGGACCAGTGTTGATGTAGCAGTCATGGACCAGTGTTGATGTAGCAGTCATGGACCAGTGTTGATGTAGCAGTGATGGACCGGTGATGGACCAGTGATGGACCAGTGATGGACCAGTGCTGATGTAGCAGTGATGGACCAGTGCTGATGTAGCAGTGATGGACCAGTGATGATGTAGCAGTGATGGACCAGTGATGGACCAGTGATGGACCAGTGTTGATGTAGCAGTGATGGACCAGTGATGATGTAGCAGTGATGGACCAGTGTTGATGGACCAGTGTTGATGTAGCAGTGATAGACCAGTGTTGATGTAGCAGTGATGGACCAGTGATGGACCAGTGATGGACCAGTGATGGACCAGTGATGATGTAGCAGTGATGGACCAGTGATGGTGTAGCAGTGATGGACTAGTGATGATGTAGCAGTGTTGATGGACCAGTGATGGACCAGTGATGATGTAGCAGTAATGGACCTGTGATGATGTAGCAGTAATGGACCAGTGTTGATGGACCAGTGATGATGTAGCAGTGATGGACCAGTGTTGGACCAGTGATGATGTAGCAGTCATGGACCAGTGTTGATGTAGCAGTGATGGACCAGTAATGGACCAGTGATGGACCAGTGATGGACCAGTGATGATGTAGCAGTGATGGACCAGTGATGATGTAGCAGTGATGGACCAGTGATGATGTAGCAGTGATGATGTAGCAGTGATGGACCAGTGTTGATGTAGCAGTGATGGACCAGTGTTGATGTAGCAGTGATGGACCAGTGTTGATGGACCAGTGATGGACCAGTGATGATGTAGCAGTGATGGACCAGTGATAATGTAGCAGTCATGGACCAGTGTTGATGTAGCAGTGATGGACCAGTGTTGATGGACCAGTGATGGACCAGTTATGATGTAGCCGTGATGGACCAGTGTTGATGGACCAGTGATGATGTAGCAGTGATGGACCAGTGAAGATGTAGCAGTGATGGACCAGTGATGATGTAGCAGTGATGGACCAGTGATGATGTAGCAGTGATGGACCAGTGATGATGTAGCAGTGATGGACCAGTGATGATGTAGCGGTGATGGACCAGTGATGATGTAGCAGTGATGGACCAGTGATGGACCAGTGTTGATGTAGCAGTGATGGACCAGTGTTGATATAGCAGTGATGGACCAGTGATGATGTAGCAGTGATGGACCAGTGTTGATGTAGCAGTGATGGACCAGTGTTGATGTAGCAGTGATGGACCAGTGATGGACCAGTGTTGATGTAGCAGTGATGGACCAGTGTTGATGGACCAGTGATGGACCAGTGTTGATGTAGCAGTGATGGACCAGTGTAGATGTAGCAGTGATGGACCAGTGATGGACCATTGTTGATGGACCAGTGATGGACCAGTGTTGATGTAGCAGTGATGGACCAGTGATGATGTAGCAGTGATGGACCAGTGTTTATGTAGCAGTGATGGACCAGTGTTGATGTAGCAGTGATGGACCAGTGTTGATGTAGCAGTGATGGACCAGTGTTGATGTAGCAGTGATGGACCAGTGTTGATGTAGCAGTGATGGACCAGTGTTGATGTAGCAGTGATGGACCAGTGATGGACCAGTGATGATGTAGTAGTGATGGACCAGTGTTGATGTAGCAGTGATGGACCAGTGATGATATAGCAGTGATGGACCAGTGTTGATGGACCAGTGATGGACCAGTGTTGATGTAGCAGTGATGGACCAGTGTTGATGTAGCAGTCATGGACCAGTGTTGACGAAGCAGTCATGGACCAGTGTTGATGTAGCAGTCATGGACCAGTGTTGATGTAGCAGTGATGGACCAGTGATGGACCAGTGTTGATGTAGTTGTGATGGACCAGTGTTGATGTAGCAGTGATGGACCAGTGATGATGTAGCAGTGATGGACCAGTGATGGACCAGTGATGATGTAACAGTGATGGACCAGTGATGAACCAATGATGACGGACCAGTGATAAACCAATGATGACGGACCAGTGATGAACCAATGATGACGGACCAGTGATGTACCAATGATGATGTACCAGTGATGGACCAGTGATAACGGACCATCAATTCATTGAATACCCGAAATAAATCATTTTATATTTACCTTTTACTGAAAATTTCCACTTAAATTTTCAGTGACAGTAAAGTGCTATGCTCTTTACGATTTTATTATATACTTTTGTGTATAATCTGAGCAGGTGTTTATGTATATTTCTTTTGTATGACTTTTTATGTTCTTTTCTAAGGTTCAGGAGTCAGGGTTTTTATGGGAATAAATGCCGTGTTGGGCTGTTTATCCTACTGCACCTTACTGGTCAGTAAGGTGCAGTAATGCTCTTACTGAGCACTTGGACGGTCGCGGATTGAACGTTGACCTGCATGAAGCGAGACCGTCGCTCTACCGTCCACCCCCAGATGGTTGAAACGAAATAGGAGGAAGGCTAATACACAGAAAACGATAAAGATATATGTGAGGAGCTCAATTCCAGCTGGCATGTAATGTCCACAACAGACCCTGAGCCCTCAGCGAGCCTCTGGCACTGATCTTTAACGAGTCACTTGAACCAGACAGCGTATCCCCATAGATGTTAAAAGAAGCAGCACAGGCCCTCAGCGAGCCTCTGGCACTGATCTTTAACGAGTCACTTGGACCGGACAGCGTATCCCCATAGATGTTAAAAGAAGCAGCACAGGCCCTCAGCGAGCCTCTGGCAGTGATCTTTAACGAGTCACTTGGACCGGACAGCGTATCCCCATAAATGTTAAAAGAAGCAGCGCAGGCCTTCAGCGAGCCTCTGGCACTGATCTTTAACGAGTCACTTACACATACAGGGGGAGTTACCAAACTGCTGCAAGAAGGCAATCGTGGTGCCAATCTACAAGAAAGGAGATAGAGAAGAGGCACTTAACTACAGACCAGTGCCACTTGATGTTTATAAACAAAACATCAATTGATGTTTGTAAACAAACATCAATTTGAAAACATGGCTTTAGGGAAGGGAAATATATCCTCCTCCTACATCCTACAATCCTCCTACAACACGTTACTACAATCTCCTACAACTCATTACTACAATTACCTACAACACGCTACTACAACATGTTACTACAATCTCCTACAACACGTTATTACAATCACCTACAACACGTTATTACAATCACCTACAACACGTTATTACAATCACCTACAACACGTTATTACAATCACCTACAACACGTTATTACAATCTCCTACAACACGCTACTACAATCTCCTACAACATGTTACTACAATCACCTACAACACGTTATTACAATCACCTACAACACGCTACTACAATCTCCTACAACACGCTACTACAATCTCCTACAACATGTTACTACAATCACCTACAACACGCTATTACAATCTCCTACAACATGTTACTACAATCACCTACAACACGCTACTACAATCTCCTACAACACGTTACTTCAATCTCCTACAACACGTTATTACAATCACCTACAACACGTTATTACAATCACCTACAACACGTTATTACAATCACCTACAACACGTTATTACAATCACCTACAACATGTTACTACAATCACCTCCAACACGTTATTACAATCACCTACAACACGTTATTACAATCACCTACAACACGTTATTACAATCACCTACAACACGTTATTACAATCACCTACAACATGTTACTACAATCACCTACAACACGTTACTACAATCTCCGCTTCGTTTCCGTTTCCGACTCGGCTGGAAATCGAACCCGGATCCCTTAGGACTCCAACTTCTGAGCGCTGTCCACTCAGCCGCGAGACCCCCCCTCCTTTGTACTCACCTAGTTGTATTCATCTAGTTGTGCTTGCTGCACTCCAGTATGTGTCTATTACCTTCTAGATCCTTTCATAATCTGTTCATGAGTTTCCAGTACCTTCCAGTTCACGAGTTTCCAGAAGGATCCAATGTGTGTTTCTGTCACAGAACCTTCCAGTAATCCTCAACAACTGGAACACCGCCGTAGAGTCTCAACAATATTCCCTCCACAAGCAACTTTAACAATTTATGGGCGGGTCTCCCAGGGCGAGGGTGGGCAGTCAGGGCGTGAAATACGGCCCCCGCGCCGCCACGCTCAACGCCGCTCCTGATTCACGCCGGCAGTCAGGGCGTGAAATATGGCTCCCGCGCCGCCACGCTCAACGCCGCTCCTGATTCACGCGGGCAGTCAGGGCCTGAAATATGGCTCCCGCGCCGCCACGCGCAACGCCGCTCCTGATTCACGCGGCAATATCCGCGGTCCAGGCGCCCACGACGCTATCCAGGAATGGTGAAGTTTGCAGAGGATGCAAGAATGGTAAACCAGTTTTAGGCCGAGGCTTTCAGAAGCTTCCTGGATCTTTCGGAAGCTTCCAGAAGCTTCAAAGAGGTTCTAGAGGCTTCCGTAAGCTTACAGAAGCTTCCTGGACCTTCCAGAAGCTTCCAGGAACTTCCAGGAAATTCCAGAAGTTCCCGTTTAGGCGAAAAAAGGTTCCAGTAGTAGTGGCATATGGCTCATAGAAGGACCGTTTTGCTTTTTTCGACGGTCCCTCTATGAGTCGAGCATTTTTCGTAACCCCGCTGACCCTTGCACAGACATCGCTAATGGTCAATGACGTCACCAAGTCTTCATCTTCCCTGCATAAGCCCGTTTACTGTTATGGTGTATTTATTCCCAACCCATACTTATCTAGACGTTTTTTATGTATAGTGTCCCAAATTTTTTCCTGGGATTGACGTAGCCACAGGGGTGTTTTCAATTTTTTTTCCGACGGCTGCCTCTAGCCCAGGGTATGTTTTTCAATTTTTATTTGTTAGTGCCTCGTAGTCTCCTAATCTTTTTATTCATTTATCATCCGATCTCGTTCATCATATGTAATTTTCCAAACAAAGGAGATTAAAAGGTACCCTCCTAGACCCTGCCATTTTGGTTTCCATTCCATTTATGGTTTCCAGATGTTCTAACATTGGCTACTAAATGTTTCAACACTGGCTTCTAGAGGTTCCAACACTGGCTTCAAAAAACAGATGTGCAGTATAGAGGCTTTCAGGGCTTGTGTAATCCAAGGAACTCTGTTTTAGGGGTTATAGACTCCAATGGGGTCCAAGGGGGTCTAAGGAGATCCAAGGGGGTCCAAAGAGGCCCAAGGGGGTCCAAAGAGGTCCAAGGGGGTCCAAAGAGGTCCAAGGGGGTCCAAGGGGATCCAAGGTTGTCCAAGGAGGTCCAAGGGGGTCCAAGGAGGTCCAAGGGGGTCCAAGGAGGTCCAAGGGGGTCCAAGGAGGTCCAAGGTTGTCCAAGGAGGTCCAAGGGGGTCTAAGAAGGTCCAAGGGGGTCCAAGGAGGACCAAGGTTGTCCAAGGTTGTCCAAGGAGGTCCAAGGGGGTCCAAGGAGGTCCAAGGTTGTCCAAGGGGGTCCAAGGTTGTCCAAGGTTGTCCAAGGAGGTCCAAGGAGGTCCAAGGTTGTCCAAGGAGGTCCAAGGGGGTCCAAGGAGGTCCAAGGTTGTCCAAGGAGGTCCAAGAGGTCCAAGGTTGTCCAAGGATGTCCAAGGTTGTCCAAGGAGGTCCAAGGTTGTCCAAGGTTGTCCAAGGTTGTCCAAGGAGGTCCAAGGTTATCCAAGGAGGTCCAAGGGGGTCCAAGGGGGTCCAAGGAGGTCCAAGGTGGCCCAAGGGGATCCAAGGGGGTCAAGGAGGTCCAAAGTTGTCCAAGGAGGTCCAAGGTTGTCCAAGGGGGTCCAAGGGGGTCCAAGGGGGGTCCAAAGGAGTCCAATGGGCTGTGGGAATCCTATAAACGTTTCCCAGGGAAGGTGGCAACGTTCCAGAGCAGGGATGCCAGATTGTGCTACTTGTAGCCCAATTGGGTTACCAATTAGGATAATTGCATTCAATTACAAGGCCAGCTATGTATATCATTACTTATTACTTTTTCAGCGACAGTTAAAATAAGCTGTTTATTCTGAAAAACGAGTCAATCGGGAAACAATATTTAGCTACTTTTATTGTAAAGTTTATGACATTTAGTTCTTCAGCTCGCAACTTTCGGCAATTCAAATCTGGCACCCCTGTTCCTGTGAGAACCGCGAGAACGTTTCTATCATCGACAAGTCAGAAACGTCCAGCAGGAAGCTGGAAGTTCGAAGCCTCCAGCGGTCTGAGAGTACTTTACGCTGTTCCAGGAATATTTTCAGTGACTTTTCGGCTCAGGTTCCAGTATTTTCTCTGGCTTCGTACTGTTTTAGTCCATAAATTTTTGCTCAGCGATATCAGCAAATAATTTCAGCACCTTACCAGATAGTGAATAATGTTTAAAGTTGTTGATATATTTTTTGATGATGATTTATTGGGAGAAAAGTTGATTGTTTATAAGTTTAGTTGATTGTTTATGAGTTTTTCGGAGTTCTAATTTACCCCTCGTTATCTCTAACCCCCTTGTCCTAGACAACACTGCGTCACAGTCGCGTTCCAGCAGCCGTCAAGGGCTGTCAGGACGCTCTCCTCGGCACCCTTTCAGGCACGTTGCTTGAGCTGCAAAGATTTTTATCTTTTTTGGCGCGTTCTCCCAGTTTCCATTTATCCAGTTCACCCGTGTAAGGTGTCTCTGGTTCTCTAGCTACGCTCCGGTGCCTTCCTGTTCGCTTCTGGGAGCACGGAAATGGCTTATTTTGTCGTTCTTGTTGTATTTGTGTATTTTGTTGTATATTTTTGTTGCCCGTGATGTAAAGATAATCAGATATAGGACAGAGTAAGTGCTGGGATATGATACAGACTAAGAGCTGGGATATGAGGCAGAGTTAGTGCTGGGATATGAGACAGACTAAGAGCTGGGATATGAGACAGACAAAGTGCTGGGATATGAGACAAAGTGCTGGGATATGAGACAGACTAAGAGCTGGGATATGAGAAAGACTAAGAGCTGGGATATGAGACAGACTAAGAGCTGGGATATGAGACAGACAAAGTGCTGGGATATGAGACAAAGTGCTGGGATATGAGATAGACTAAGTGCTGGGATATGAGACAGACCAAGAGCTGGGATATGAGACAGACTAAGTGCTGGGATATGAGACAGACTAAGTGCTGGGATATGAGACAGACTAAGTGCTGGGATATGAGACAGACTAAGTGCTGGGATATTAGACAGACTAAGTGCTGGGATATGAGACAGACTAAAATCTAGGCCTTGAAACAGACTATGTCGTCCGTCGAAGGAGAACGTCGTTGCTATGTCGACTAAATCAACGTGCGCTAAAAAAATACTCAACACCTTGAGAAGCTCAGGAAACATACTCAACGCCTTGAGAAACTCAGGAAACATACTCAACGCCTTGAGAAACTCAGGAAACATACTCAACACCTTGAGAAGCTCAGGAAACATACTCAACGCCTTGAGAAACTCAGGAAACATACTCAACGCCTTGAGAAACTCAGGAAACATACTCAACGCCTTGAGAAGCTCAGGAAACGTACTCAACGCCTTGAGAAGCAGAGGAAACATACTCAACACCTTGAGAAGCTCAGGAAACATACTCAACACCTTGAAAAGCTCAGGAAACATACTCAACGCCTTGAGAAGCTCAGGAAACATACTCAACGCCTTGAGAAGCTCAGGAAACATACTCAACGCCTTGAGAAACTCAGGAAACATACTCAACACCTTGAGAAGCTCAGGAAACATACTCAACGCCTTGAGAAACTCAGGAAACATACTCAACGCCTTGAGAAACTCAGGAAACATACTCAACGCCTTGAGAAGCTCAGGAAACGTACTCAACGCCTTGAGAAGCAGAGGAAACATACTCAACACCTTGAGAAGCTCAGGAAACATACTCAACACCTTGAAAAGCTCAGGAAACATACTCAACGCCTTGAGAAGCTCAGGAAACATACTCAACGCCTTGAGAAGCTCAGGAAACATACTCAACGCCTTGAGAAGCTCAGGAAACATACTCAACACCTTGAGAAGCTCAGGAAACATACTCAACGCCTTGAGAAGCTCAGGAAACATACTCAACGCCTTGAGAAGCTCAGGAAACATACTCAACGCCTTGAGAAGCTCAGGAAACATACTCAACGCCTTGAGAAGCTCAGGAAACATACTCAACGCCTTGAGAAGCTCAGGAAACATACTCAACACCTTGAGAAGCTCAGGAAACATTCTCAACGCCTTGAGAAGCTCAGGAAACATACTCAACACCTTGAGAAGCTCAGGAAACCTACTCAACACCTTGAGAAGCTCAGGAAACATACTCAACACCTTGAGAAGCTCAGAAAACATACTCAACGCCTTGAGAAGCTCAGGAAACATACTCAACGCCTTGAGAAGCTCAGGAAACATACTCAACACCTTGAGAAGCTCAGGAAACATACTCAACGCCTTGAGAAGCTCAGGAAAATACTCAACGCCTTGAGAAGCTCAGGAAACATACTCAACACCTTGTATTGCTCAGGAAACATACTCAACGCTATGTGTAGCTCAGGAAACGCACAAACCCAATCATCAGGGTGTGAGTTTTCAATCGCATATAGTCCTGGGGACCATTCAGGCTTGTTTGCATTTGTGTTCCTCACGTGTTGCCCCCAAAAATGAGGTGATTTGATAAAATGCTATGCCCAAGATTACCATCCGAGTGCCGGCGGGGAAGTGGTTCAAATAGCTTCGGCTATCACTTCCTTATGTCCGGTCGTGATGGTCAAGTGCATTAATTAAGGCATCCTGTAGTTACCAGTTGCGTTGCTCCTGGGAGTATGGGTTCGAGTCACTTCTATATATATATATGGGTTCGAGTCACTTCTATATATATATAGAAGTGGTAATTTATGTGGTAATTTATGGTAAGCGTATTTAACTTTGTTAACGTAGCTTTACTATTTTTCATATTCAATTTCATTTTTATATATATATATATATATATATATATATATATATATATATATATATATATATATATATATATATATATATATATATATATATATATATATATATATATATATATATTGTGACGATAATCTCCTTCAAGAGATTGAGCCTGCTCTTCCCTCCACAATTACGTCGTTGAAATTATATAAAACTACTATGGAAGAAATGTCCAACAACGACAACAACACCAGCAAGGTTTGCCAGAGCGCAAAACGTTGCAGCCGGGGACACCTGTTCAGACTCAAACCGCCAAACTACCTGTTGATCGCTACCGGCTCCGCTGATTGGTCGCCGGCTGGGCTGCAACTGCACTCCACCCCCCATACTACTTGATGTCTGGGGTCGCCACGACCTCAGACCTCAGAATATTCTGTGCTTTCGTAGTTACCACTCCTCCCGGCTAGACGTTAGCGTATACTGAGAGAGGTGGTAGCTTAAAGCCAATATTCCAGCACCTCCCTTTAATTTTGTGTTGCACTTCTTGTTATTTTATCTTAACGTAACTTTTCATTGTGTCATTTAATTATTCTTATTATTTTGATTGATTGATTTTATTATACAAATTTGTTTGTCCATTTTTTCATGTTTTGATTTATTTAACGTAATTAAAATTTCATTGTTAAAATTTACTTGTGTTTTGTGTGTCTTCTCCTTACCTTACCACAGACGAAGTTCCAGTTTTTCTATTTTTTTTATAACTATGTGACGAGGCCATACCCCTAGCCTTAAACAGCCGAACACCAACGCGTTACCGTCACAAGTTATATGGGGGCCTGTCCTAGGAGCTTCACTCAGGTACTGATGCCAAGTGGTAATTTATGGTAAGCGTATTTAACTTTGTTAACGTAGCTTTACTATTTTTCATATTCAATTTCATTTTTTATAAGGTGCGGTGTATTGTGCATTACGAGAGTAACATATAGTGAAGGTGAGACAACTTTGGATTACGTGGTGACTGTAGGCCGCAGTCATACTCTTAATTGGTCATCTCTCCCTCCTTGTTATTACTCGTGTTTACCATCTATGTCCCTTGAATATTTCTCATTTTGACAGATCATCATATTGGTACCCTGGTACTGTGGTCTGCCCCGGGTCAAGAGTACCCAATCTTCTGCAATCTGACTGTAGGAGGACAAAGAGGGCCATAGTTCCTCTAGCTCGAACTTTAGTTGCTGAATTGGGACCTCAGCAGCAGTTCTCGTCACCAGTTGACACCTCGCACCCCTACACGTCAGTCAGAGATGATGATACATACAACGGTAGGGAATTAGCTTACTTTTTCAGAGCACAAAAGTTCGCTAATTCTGTAAGTATCATATTAAATTCAGTAGGAAAAACTTGCTTTATGTCCTAAAGAGACTTGGCAAGGTATGCCTACATCCTTGGACTACCAATTTTACTTTTGAAGCATTTAACTGTTTCATTTGTTTTCGAAACTCTGTTTCATTTGTTAGTAGGATTTTCTTGCCCTTATCCTCTTACATGAGTACCGGGTACAAGATTTCCTGCGCCCTTGATTTAATTTAATCATTTAACATCTTTTACTTAACTTTAATTGTTAAAGATCTCACAGGATAGGTACCAGTTGCCACGTTGTCCTGTTTCTGACATTCACTATTGAATATTCGTGTACCTTTATTTGCTAATTTCACCATGTTTCGTCTCCAAGCTTTCCGCACAAATCCAGCAGGTGAAATAGGGACTTTAAGTCGTGCCAAGAGGACTGAATTACAAACTCTTGCACATGAGTATCAACTAGAAGTTCCCTACCAAGCCAACAAAAATGACCTACACAACCTGTTGCTGGATTACTATTTAGAGCAAGGTAAGATAGACTCTGAAACTCATGAAACTTACTATATTGCAGAAAAAACTGATTTGGCAACGATGAAACTCAAATTGGAACTGGCCAAGATTGAACGTGAACAACAAGAACGAGCTGCTGCCATACGAAGGGAAGAACACGAACGCGAAGCTGCTTTGAGGAGGGAAGAACAAGAACGAGAAATCACCCTCAGAGAACGTGAAGCTGCCTTGAGGAGAGAAGAACACGAACGTGGACTCGCCCTCCAGGAACGTGAGGTTGCACTACTCCAGGAGCGGGAACGAGTACAGCTTGAAACCAAACGACGCGAGTTGGAGATGCAACGCGAACATGACAAGCAACAAGCGACTCTGGCTCTAGAGTGTCGTCAACGCGAAATCGCCTTGGAAACTTCACACTTCACTCAACGCCAGCAAGCTACTGCCAATCTTCCCGTCAGTTTTAATATATCACATGCAAGTAAGTTAATGCCATCCTTTGTAGAAGCAGAAGTTGATGTGTTTTTCACCACCTTTGAAACCCTTGCTAATCAACTCAGTTGGCCTGTCGACCAATGGGCCACACTTCTCAGAGTCCATCTTACAGGTAGAGCTGCAGTCACACTCAGTACTCTGGCGTCTGAGAATGACTACCACACTCTGAAACAAGCAGTGTTGGACGCCTACCTCCTCTCTACTGAAAGTTATAGAAGGAAATTCTGTGACCACCTGAAGGCAAGTACCACTACCTTCCTCGAGTTTGCTAACACGAAACGGAGGTATTTCATGAAATGGCTGGAAGCAGCACATGTCTCTACTTTTACAGAACTCGTCAACCTGATGCTTGTTGAAGAATTCATGAGACGTGTGCCGCCTCCTGTCCGCCTCTACTTAGCAGATAAAGAAGAAACCGACTACCTGAAGTGTGCTAAGTCGGCTGACACTTACAGCCTCATCCACCGGCTGACCCCCGAACCATCCTCCAGTAAGAAGTCGTGGTACAGTTACGAGAAGGTGAGCCCCGATCAAGCTGGTTCACAACTGTACTGCAAGTATTGTAGACTCTATGGACATACCATAGACAAGTGTGGTAAGTCTCAATACAAGGGAACCACTGACCAACAAAGACCCAAACCAACTCCTCCTAAGTCCGGTAAGCCTGTGATGAATGTTGGTGTTAATGTTAATGATCTTTCTCTTTTCAGTAACCACCTGTATACTGGAACTGTCTCTGCCAACGGTTCAAATCCGGAGGGACGTTGCAAATTGATGATCTTGAGGGACACAGCGGCTTTACAATCGATCATCTTGAAGTCGGCTGTGCCCAACATCGTCTACACCGGAGAAACTGTCTTCATCACTGACTTCACTGCTACCACTCCATACCCTCTCGCCAGAGTCCACCTGGATTGTCCCTACGTGAACGGGGAAGTCCAAGTCGCCGTCAGGGAAAAGCCTTTTCCCATGCCTGGAGTGCAACTTCTCCTAGGCAACGACTTGGCAGAAGACCTGCAACCGACCAACCTGATCGTCATGGACAAACCCCAGGTGTGTAACTCTGTGCCACTAAACCCTATTCTAGAGTATGTTCCAGCAGAGGTTCAAGAGAGTGATGAAGTTTCTCCTCCGGTTCTCGTGACCACCCGTGCACAAGCCGCACGTCCACAGCCAGCTGACTCTACTGCTACCGCTGTCCCTCAAGACCCTCAGAAACTCCCCCCGCATCTGACCAAGTTGGAGTTCCGTAAGTTGCAGAGGGAAGATCTTACTTTAACGCCATTGTTTTTCCAGGCTGAGACTCAACCCGACAGTATTCCTGGGTTCTTCCTAGAGAACGACTTACTCTACCGCAGATATAGACCCAGTAAACTGAAGGAGGAGGACGATTGGGCCAACATCGAACAACTTGTGATTCCCACCAGCCTGCGGCCCACTATTCTACACCTGGCCCACGGAGCATTCTCCCACTACGGCTTCAACAAGACTTACCATGGGATTCGTCAAGACTACTACTGGCCAGGTATGGTAAATAACGTCAAACAGTACATAAAACAGTGTCATACATGTCAGATGGCAGGCAAACCGAACGTCTCCATTCCCAGAGCACCACTGATTCCCATACAGGTGCCTGCGGAACCTTTCCACAGACTCATAATAGACTGTGTTGGTCCTTTACCTCGGACCAGTTCAGGTAACGCCTACATCCTAACCATCCTGTGTCCTACCACCAGATTTCCCATAGCAGTTCCAGTGAAGAACATCACGGCTGCTACGGTTATAAAACATCTATTGAAGATCTTCACTCAATACGGATTTCCCAGGGAGATTCAAAGTGACTGTGGTACCAACTTCACCAGTGATCTCTTCAAAAGGACACTGGAGGAGTTCAACATCAAACAGGTATTGTCCAGCCCCTATCATCCTGCTTCACAGGGTTCTCTTGAACGTAGTCATCAGACCATCAAAGCACTCTTGAAAAAGTTTTGTAGTGAAACCTCGAAGGATTGGGATAAGCAGATTGACCTAATAATGTGTATTTTCAGAAGTCTTCCCAATGAGTCCCTAGGAGTATCTCCTTATGAGATGCTCTACGGCCGTAAGTGCCGTACTCCCCTTAAGGCTTTCAAAGACTCTCTCAGAGATGCCACCTTCAGTGAGCATCAGAATGTGCCCCAGTTTCTTCAAAACCTTCAACACATTCTCGAGAGAGTCCACCGTTTTGCCCATGATAATCTATTGAAAGCCCAGGAGAGAATGAAGACTCATTATGACCAGACCAGCAAAGTAAGAAAATTCAAGCCGGGAGACTTCGTCCTTGCCTATTTCCCTATCCCAGGTTCACCTTTACAAAACAGATTTTCAGGACCCTACTGCGTCAAAGAGTGCTGGAATAATAACAACTACGTAATAGAGACTCCAGATAGGCGGCGGAAGACCCAGCTGTGCCACGTCAACCTTCTGAAGCAATATAATGGTACTCCTCCCACTGTCCTGACTAACTATTCCACCTTCACAGAACCCTACATCCACAGTGAGACCATCCCAGCTTCTCCTCCCGAAAGCACTGACAAGGAGTCGGCGCTTTCTAATTCCAAAATCCTTAATGATCTTCCCAAATGCTTTCAGGATAATAATCGTGCTCCTTTGCCCTCTTCTAATTCCACTCTCACCTCGTCAGATAAGCCCTTCATCCTCCATGTCGACGCCAATGGTACCGACGATGGTGGTGTCGTGATGCAGCAACGAGGCGAGAAGAATACACCTGTCAGCGACTACTGCTACAAGGAACTACGGAACAATTGGCAAGGAGCTACTCTTCCTCATCCTGAAGCTTCAGCACTTCACTCCACACCTGAAAAGTGCTCGGTCCACCATCAATACGGACCACACCATCCTACACCACCTGCAGCACGCCCACTTCCCATCTCAACGTCTTCTACTATGGGCTTGCTACCTGCAGAAATTCAACCTGGAGACACGCTATACCAAGAGTCTGACAACATCTTAGCCCATGATCTCTCCAGAGTTTATGAATTAGAAGCGACTCCATCCATTACTCCACCACATAACGACGTACTTCTTCCAGAACCGCAGGCTTCGGGGGAGAGTTGTGACGATAATCTCCTTCAAGAGATTGAGCCTGCTCTTCCCTCCACAATTACGTCGTTGAAATTATATAAAACTACTATGGAAGAAATGTCCAACAACGACAACAACACCAGCAAGGTTTGCCAGAGCGCAAAACGTTGCAGCCGGGGACACCTGTTCAGACTCAAACCGCCAAACTACCTGTTGATCGCTACCGGCTCCGCTGATTGGTCGCCGGCCGGGCTGCAACTGCACTCCACCCCCCATACTACTTGATGTCTGGGGTCGCCACGACCTCAGACCTCAGAATATTCTGTGCTTTCGTAGTTACCACTCCTCCCGGCTAGACGTTAGCGTATACTGAGAGAGGTGGTAGCTTAAAGCCAATATTCCAGTGATAACGGACCATCAATTCATTGAATACCCGAAGTAAATCATTTTATATTTACCTTTTACTGAAAATTTCCACTTAAATTTTCAGTGACAGTAAAGTGCTATGCTCTTTACGATTTTATTATATACTTTTGTGTATAATCTGAGCAGGTGTTTATGTATATTTCTTTTGTATGACTTTTTATGTTCTTTTCTAAGGTTCAGGAGTCAGGGTTTTTATGGGAATAAATGCCGTGTTGGGCTGTTTATCCTACTGCACCTTACTGGTCAGTAAGGTGCAGTAATGCTCTTACTGAGCACTTGGACGGTCGCGGATTGAACGTCGACCTGCATGAAGCGAGACCGTCGCTCTACCGTCCACCCCCAGATGGTTGAAACGAAATAGGAGGAAGGCTAATACACAGAAAACGATAAAGATATATGTGAGGAGCTCAATTCCAGCTGGCATGTAATGTCCACAACAGACCCTGAGCCCTCAGCGAGCCTCTGGCACTGATCTTTAACGAGTCACTTGAACCAGACAGCGTATCCCCATAGATGTTAAAAGAAGCAGCACAGGCCCTCAGCGAGCCTCTGGCACTGATCTTTAACGAGTCACTTGGACCGGACAGCGTATCCCCATAGATGTTAAAAGAAGCAGCACAGGCCCTCAGCGAGCCTCTGGCAGTGATCTTTAACGAGTCACTTGGACCGGACAGCGTATCCCGATAAATGTTAAAAGAAGCAGCGCAGGCCTTCAGCGAGCCTCTGGCACTGATCTTTAACGAGTCACTTACACATACAGGGGGAGTTACCAAACTGCTGCAAGAAGGCAATCGTGGTGCCAATCTACAAGAAAGGAGATAGAGAAGAGGCACTTAACTACAGACCAGTGCCACTTGATGTTTATAAACAAAACATCAATTGATGTTTGTAAACAAACATCAATTTGAAAACATGGCTTTAGGGAAGGGAAATATATCCTCCTCCTACATCCTACAATCCTCCTACAACACGTTACTACAATATCCTACAACTCATTACTACAATTACCTACAACACGCTACTACAACATGTTACTACAATCTCCTACAACACGTTATTACAATCACCTACAACACGTTATTACAATCACCTACAACACGTTATTACAATCACCTACAACACGTTATTACAATCACCTACAACACGTTATTACAATCTCCTACAACACGCTACTACAATCTCCTACAACATGTTACTACAATCACCTACAACACGTTATTACAATCACCTACAACACGCTACTACAATCTCCTACAACACGCTACTACAATCTCCTACAACATGTTACTACAATCACCTACAACACGCTATTACAATCTCCTACAACATGTTACTACAATCACCTACAACACGCTACTACAATCTCCTACAACACGTTACTTCAATCTCCTACAACACGTTATTACAATCACCTACAACACGTTATTACAATCACCTACAACACGTTATTACAATCACCTACAACACGTTATTACAATCACCTACAACACGTTATTACAATCACCTACAACACGTTATTACAATCACCTACAACACGTTATTACAATCACCTACAACACGTTATTACAATCACCTACAACATGTTACTACAATCACCTACAACACGTTACTACAATCTCCGCTTCGTTTCCGTTTCCGCCTCGGCTGGAAATCGAACCCGGATCCCTTAGGACTCCAACTTCTGAGCGCTGTCCACTCAGCCGCGAGACCCCCCCTCCTTTGTACTCACCTAGTTGTATTCATCTAGTTGTGCTTGCTGCACTCCAGTATGTGTCTATTACCTTCTAGATCCTTTCATAATCTGTTCATGAGTTTCCAGTACCTTCCAGTTCACGAGTTTCCAGAAGGATCCAATGTGTGTTTCTGTCACAGAACCTTCCAGTAATCCTCAACAACTGGAACACCGCCGTAGAGTCTCAACAATATTCCCTCCACAAGCAACTTTAACAATTTATGGGCGGGTCTCCCAGGGCGAGGGTGGGCAGTCAGGGCGTGAAATACGGCCCCCGCGCCGCCACGCTCAACGCCGCTCCTGATTCACGCCGGCAGTCAGGGCGTGAAATATGGCTCCCGCGCCGCCACGCTCAACGCCGCTCCTGATTCACGCGGGCAGTCAGGGCCTGAAATATGGCTCCCGCGCCGCCACGCGCAACGCCGCTCCTGATTCACGCGGCAATATCCGCGGTCCAGGCGCCCACGACGCTATCCAGGAATGGTGAAGTTTGCAGAGGATGCAAGAATGGTAAACCAGTTTTAGGCCGAGGCTTTCAGAAGCTTCCTGGATCTTTCGGAAGCTTCCAGAAGCTTCAAGGAGGTTCTAGAGGCTTCCGTAAGCTTACAGAAGCTTCCTGGACCTTCCAGAAGCTTCCAGGAACTTCCAGGAAATTCCAGAAGTTCCCGTTTAGGCGAAAAAAGATTCCAGTAGTAGTGGCATATGGCTCATAGAAGGACCGTTTTGCTTTTTTCGACGGTCCCTCTATGAGTCGAGCATTTTTCGTAACCCCGCTGACCCTTGCACAGACATCGCTAATGGTCAATGACGTCACCAAGTCTTCATCTTCCCTGCATAAGCCCGTTTACTGTTATGGTGTATTTATTCCCAACCCATACTTATCTAGACGTTTTTTATGTATAGTGTCCCAAATTTTTTCCTGGGATTGACGTAGCCACAGGGGTGTTTTCAATTTTTTTTCCGACGGCTGCCTCTAGCCCAGGGTATGTTTTTCAATTTTTATTTGTTAGTGCCTCGTAGTCTCCTAATCTTTTTATTCATTTATCATCCGATCTCGTTCATCATATGTAATTTTCCAAACAAAGGAGATTAAAAGGTACCCTCCTAGACCCTGCCATTTTGGTTTCCATTCCATTTATGGTTTCCAGATGTTCTAACATTGGCTACTAAATGTTTCAACACTGGCTTCTAGAGGTTCCAACACTGGCTTCAAAAAACAGATGTGCAGTATAGAGGCTTTCAGGGCTTGTGTAATCCAAGGAACTCTGTTTTAGGGGTTATAGACTCCAATGGGGTCCAAGGGGGTCTAAGGAGATCCAAGGGGGTCCAAAGAGGCCCAAGGGGGTCCAAAGAGGTCCAAGGGGGTCCAAAGAGGTCCAAGGGGGTCCAAGGGGATCCAAGGTTGTCCAAGGAGGTCCAAGGGGGTCCAAGGAGGTCCAAGGGGGTCCAAGGAGGACCAAGGTTGTCCAAGGTTGTCCAAGGAGGTCCAAGGGGGTCCAAGGAGGTCCAAGGTTGTCCAAGGGGGTCCAAGGTTGTCCAAGGTTGTCCAAGGAGGTCCAAGGAGGTCCAAGGTTGTCCAAGGAGGTCCAAGGGGGTCCAAGGAGGTCCAAGGTTGTCCAAGGAGGTCCAAGAGGTCCAAGGTTGTCCAAGGATGTCCAAGGTTGTCCAAGGAGGTCCAAGGTTGTCCAAGGTTGTCCAAGGTTGTCCAAGGAGGTCCAAGGTTATCCAAGGAGGTCCAAGGGGGTCCAAGGGGGTCCAAGGAGGTCCAAGGTTGTCCAAGGAGGCCCAAGGGGATCCAAGGGGGTCAAGGAGGTCCAAAGTTGTCCAAGGAGGTCCAAGGTTGTCCAAGGGGGTCCAAGGGGGTCCAAGGGGGGTCCAAAGGAGTCCAATGGGCTGTGGGAATCCTATAAACGTTTCCCAGGGAAGGTGGCAACGTTCCAGAGCAGGGATGCCAGATTGTGCTACTTGTAGCCCAATTGGGTTACCAATTAGGATAATTGCATTCAATTACAAGGCCAGCTATGTATATCATTACTTATTACTTTTTCAGCGACAGTTAAAATAAGCTGTTTATTCTGAAAAACGAGTCAATCGGGAAACAATATTTAGCTACTTTTATTGTAAAGTTTATGACATTTAGTTCTTCAGCTCGCAACTTTCGGCAATTCAAATCTGGCACCCCTGTTCCTGTGAGAACCGCGAGAACGTTTCTATCATCGACAAGTCAGAAACGTCCAGCAGGAAGCTGGAAGTTCGAAGCCTCCAGCGGTCTGAGAGTACTTTACGCTGTTCCAGGAATATTTTCAGTGACTTTTCGGCTCAGGTTCCAGTATTTTCTCTGGCTTCGTACTGTTTTAGTCCATAAATTTTTGCTCAGCGATATCAGCAAATAATTTCAGCACCTTACCAGATAGTGAATAATGTTTAAAGTTGTTGATATATTTTTTGATGATGATTTATTGGGAGAAAAGTTGATTGTTTATAAGTTTAGTTGATTGTTTATGAGTTTTTCGGAGTTCTAATTTACCCCTCGTTATCTCTAACCCCCTTGTCCTAGACAACACTGCGTCACAGTCGCGTTCCAGCAGCCGTCAAGGGCTGTCAGGACGCTCTCCTCGGCACCCTTTCAGGCACGTTGCTTGAGCTGCAAAGATTTTTATCTTTTTTGGCGCGTTCTCCCAGTTTCCATTTATCCAGTTCACCCGTGTAAGGTGTCTCTGGTTCTCTAGCTACGCTCCGGTGCCTTCCTGTTCGCTTCTGGGAGCACGGAAATGGCTTATTTTGTCGTTCTTGTTGTATTTGTGTATTTTGTTGTATATTTTTGTTGCCCGTGATGTAAAGATAATCAGATATAGGACAGAGTAAGTGCTGGGATATGATACAGACTAAGAGCTGGGATATGAGGCAGAGTTAGTGCTGGGATATGAGACAGACTAAGAGCTGGGATATGAGACAGACAAAGTGCTGGGATATGAGACAAAGTGCTGGGATATGAGACAGACTAAGAGCTGGGATATGAGAAAGACTAAGAGCTGGGATATGAGACAGACTAAGAGCTGGGATATGAGACAGACAAAGTGCTGGGATATGAGACAAAGTGCTGGGATATGAGATAGACTAAGTGCTGGGATATGAGACAGACCAAGAGCTGGGATATGAGACAGACTAAGTGCTGGGATATGAGACAGACTAAGTGCTGGGATATGAGACAGACTAAGTGCTGGGATATGAGACAGACTAAGTGCTGGGATATTAGACAGACTAAGTGCTGGGATATGAGACAGACTAAAATCTAGGCCTTGAAACAGACTATGTCGTCCGTCGAAGGAGAACGTCGTTGCTATGTCGACTAAATCAACGTGCGCTAAAAAAATACTCAACACCTTGAGAAGCTCAGGAAACATACTCAACGCCTTGAGAAACTCAGGAAACATACTCAACGCCTTGAGAAACTCAGGAAACATACTCAACACCTTGAGAAGCTCAGGAAACATACTCAACGCCTTGAGAAACTCAGGAAACATACTCAACGCCTTGAGAAACTCAGGAAACATACTCAACGCCTTGAGAAGCTCAGGAAACGTACTCAACGCCTTGAGAAGCAGAGGAAACATACTCAACACCTTGAGAAGCTCAGGAAACATACTCAACACCTTGAAAAGCTCAGGAAACATACTCAACGCCTTGAGAAGCTCAGGAAACATACTCAACGCCTTGAGAAGCTCAGGAAACATACTCAACGCCTTGAGAAGCTCAGGAAACATACTCAACACCTTGAGAAGCTCAGGAAACATACTCAACGCCTTGAGAAGCTCAGGAAACATACTCAACGCCTTGAGAAGCTCAGGAAACATACTCAACGCCTTGAGAAGCTCAGGAAACATACTCAACGCCTTGAGAAGCTCAGGAAACATACTCAACGCCTTGAGAAGCTCAGGAAACATACTCAACACCTTGAGAAGCTCAGGAAACATTCTCAACGCCTTGAGAAGCTCAGGAAACATACTCAACACCTTGAGAAGCTCAGGAAACCTACTCAACACCTTGAGAAGCTCAGGAAACATACTCAACACCTTGAGAAGCTCAGAAAACATACTCAACGCCTTGAGAAGCTCAGGAAACATACTCAACGCCTTGAGAAGCTCAGGAAACATACTCAACACCTTGAGAAGCTCAGGAAACATACTCAACGCCTTGAGAAGCTCAGGAAAATACTCAACGCCTTGAGAAGCTCAGGAAACATACTCAACACCTTGTATTGCTCAGGAAACATACTCAACGCTATGTGTAGCTCAGGAAACGCACAAACCCAATCATCAGGGTGTGAGTTTTCAATCGCATATAGTCCTGGGGACCATTCAGGCTTGTTTGCATTTGTGTTCCTCACGTGTTGCCCCCAAAAATGAGGTGATTTGATAAAATGCTATGCCCAAGATTACCATCCGAGTGCCGGCGGGGAAGTGGTTCAAATAGCTTCGGCTATCACTTCCTTATGTCCGGTCGTGATGGTCAAGTGCATTAATTAAGGCATCCTGTAGTTACCAGTTGCGTTGCTCCTGGGAGTATGGGTTCGAGTCACTTCTATATATATATATGGGTTCGAGTCACTTCTATATATATATAGAAGTGGTAATTTATGTGGTAATTTATGGTAAGCGTATTTAACTTTGTTAACGTAGCTTTACTATTTTTCATATTCAATTTCATTTTTATATATATATATATATATATATATATATATATATATATATATATATATATATATAGATATATATATATATATATATATATATATATATATATATATATATATATATATATATATATTGTGACGATAATCTCCTTCAAGAGATTGAGCCTGCTCTTCCCTCCACAATTACGTCGTTGAAATTATATAAAACTACTATGGAAGAAATGTCCAACAACGACAACAACACCAGCAAGGTTTGCCAGAGCGCAAAACGTTGCAGCCGGGGACACCTGTTCAGACTCAAACCGCCAAACTACCTGTTGATCGCTACCGGCTCCGCTGATTGGTCGCCGGCTGGGCTGCAACTGCACTCCACCCCCCATACTACTTGATGTCTGGGGTCGCCACGACCTCAGACCTCAGAATATTCTGTGCTTTCGTAGTTACCACTCCTCCCGGCTAGACGTTAGCGTATACTGAGAGAGGTGGTAGCTTAAAGCCAATATTCCAGCACCTCCCTTTAATTTTGTGTTGCACTTCTTGTTATTTTATCTTAACGTAACTTTTCATTGTGTCATTTAATTATTCTTATTATTTTGATTGATTGATTTTATTATACAAATTTGTTTGTCCATTTTTTCATGTTTTGATTTATTTAACGTAATTAAAATTTCATTGTTAAAATTTACTTGTGTTTTGTGTGTCTTCTCCTTACCTTACCACAGACGAAGTTCCAGTTTTTCTATTTTTTTTATAACTATGTGACGAGGCCATACCCCTAGCCTTAAACAGCCGAACACCAACGCGTTACCGTCACAAGTTATATGGGGGCCTGTCCTAGGAGCTTCACTCAGGTACTGATGCCAAGTGGTAATTTATGGTAAGCGTATTTAACTTTGTTAACGTAGGTTTACTATTTTTCATATTCAATTTCATTTTTTATAAGGTGCGGTGTATTGTGCATTACGAGAGTAACATATAGTGAAGGTGAGACAACTTTGGATTACGTGGTGACTGTAGGCCGCAGTCATACTCTTAATTGGTCATCTCTCCCTCCTTGTTATTACTCGTGTTTACCATCTATGTCCCTTGAATATTTCTCATTTTGACAGATCATCATATTGGTACCCTGGTACTGTGGTCTGCCCCGGGTCAAGAGTACCCAATCTTCTGCAATCTGACTGTAGGAGGACAAAGAGGGCCATAGTTCCTCTAGCTCGAACTTTAGTTGCTGAATTGGGACCTCAGCAGCAGTTCTCGTCACCAGTTGACACCTCGCACCCCTACACGTCAGTCAGAGATGATGATACATACAACGGTAGGGAATTAGCTTACTTTTTCAGAGCACAAAAGTTCGCTAATTCTGTAAGTATCATATTAAATTCAGTAGGAAAAACTTGCTTTATGTCCTAAAGAGACTTGGCAAGGTATGCCTACATCCTTGGACTACCAATTTTACTTTTGAAGCATTTAACTGTTTCATTTGTTTTCGAAACTCTGTTTCATTTGTTAGTAGGATTTTCTTGCCCTTATCCTCTTACATGAGTACCGGGTACAAGATTTCCTGCGCCCTTGATTTAATTTAATCATTTAACATCTTTTACTTAACTTTAATTGTTAAAGATCTCACAGGATAGGTACCAGTTGCCACGTTGTCCTGTTTCTGACATTCACTATTGAATATTCGTGTACCTTTATTTGCTAATTTCACCATGTTTCGTCTCCAAGCTTTCCGTACAAATCCAGCAGGTGAAATAGGGACTTTAAGTCGTGCCAAGAGGACTGAATTACAAACTCTTGCACATGAGTATCAACTAGAAGTTCCCTACCAAGCCAACAAAAATGACCTACACAACCTGTTGCTGGATTACTATTTAGAGCAAGGTAAGATAGACTCTGAAACTCATGAAACTTACTATATTGCAGAAAAAACTGATTTGGCAACGATGAAACTCAAATTGGAACTGGCCAAGATTGAACGTGAACAACAAGAACGAGCTGCTGCCATACGAAGGGAAGAACACGAACGCGAAGCTGCTTTGAGGAGGGAAGAACAAGAACGAGAAATCACCCTCAGAGAACGTGAAGCTGCCTTGAGGAGAGAAGAACACGAACGTGGACTCGCCCTCCAGGAACGTGAGGTTGCACTACTCCAGGAGCGGGAACGAGTACAGCTTGAAACCAAACGACGCGAGTTGGAGATGCAACGCGAACATGACAAGCAACAAGCGACTCTGGCTCTAGAGTGTCGTCAACGCGAAATCGCCTTGGAAACTTCACACTTCACTCAACGCCAGCAAGCTACTGCCAATCTTCCCGTCAGTTTTAATATATCACATGCAAGTAAGTTAATGCCATCCTTTGTAGAAGCAGAAGTTGATGTGTTCTTCACCACCTTTGAAACCCTTGCTAATCAACTCAGTTGGCCTGTCGACCAATGGGCCACACTTCTCAGAGTCCATCTTACAGGTAGAGCTGCAGTCACACTCAGTACTCTGGCGTCTGAGAATGACTACCACACTCTGAAACAAGCAGTGTTGGACGCCTACCTCCTCTCTACTGAAAGTTATAGAAGGAAATTCTGTGACCACCTGAAGGCAAGTACCACTACCTTCCTCGAGTTTGCTAACACGAAACGGAGGTATTTCATGAAATGGCTGGAAGCAGCACATGTCTCTACTTTTACAGAACTCGTCAACCTGATGCTTGTTGAAGAATTCTTGAGACGTGTGCCGCCTCCTGTCCGCCTCTACTTAGCAGATAAAGAAGAAACCGACTACCTGAAGTGTGCTAAGTCGGCTGACACTTACAGCCTCATCCACCGGCTGACCCCCGAACCATCCTCCAGTAAGAAGTCGTGGTACAGTTACGAGAAGGTGAGCCCCGATCAAGCTGGTTCACAACTGTACTGCAAGTATTGTAGACTCTATGGACATACCATAGACAAGTGTGGTAAGTCTCAATACAAGGGAACCACTGACCAACAAAGACCCAAACCAACTCCTCCTAAGTCCGGTAAGCCTGTGATGAATGTTGGTGTTAATGTTAATGATCTTTCTCTTTTCAGTAACCACCTGTATACTGGAACTGTCTCTGCCAACGGTTCAAATCCGGAGGGACGTTGCAAATTGAAGATCTTGAGGGACACAGCGGCTTTACAATCGATCATCTTGAAGTCGGCTGTGCCCAACATCGTCTACACCGGAGAAACTGTCTTCATCACTGACTTCACTGCTACCACTCCATACCCTCTCGCCAGAGTCCACCTGGATTGTCCCTACGTGAACGGGGAAGTCCAAGTCGCCGTCAGGGAAAAGCCTTTTCCCATGCCTGGAGTGCAACTTCTCCTAGGCAACGACTTGGCAGAAGACCTGCAACCGACCAACCTGATCGTCATGGACAAACCCCAGGTGTGTAACTCTGTGCCACTAAACCCTATTCTAGAGTATGTTCCAGCAGAGGTTCAAGAGAGTGATGAAGTTTCTCCTCCGGTTCTCGTGACCACCCGTGCACAAGCCGCACGTCCACAGCCAGCTGACTCTACTGCTACCGCTGTCCCTCAAGACCCTCAGAAACTCCCCCCGCATCTGACCAAGTTGGAGTTCCGTAAGTTGCAGAGGGAAGATCTTACTTTAACGCCATTGTTTTTCCAGGCTGAGACTCAACCCGACAGTATTCCTGGGTTCTTCCTAGAGAACGACTTACTCTACCGCAGATATAGACCCAGTAAACTGAAGGAGGAGGACGATTGGGCCAACATCGAACAACTTGTGATTCCCACCAGCCTGCGGCCCACTATTCTACACCTGGCCCACGGAGCATTCTCCCACTACGGCTTCAACAAGACTTACCATGGGATTCGCCAAGACTACTACTGGCCAGGTATGGTAAATAACGTCAAACAGTACGTAAAACAGTGTCATACATGTCAGATGGCAGGCAAACCGAACGTCTCCATTCCCAGAGCACCACTGATTCCCATACAGGTGCCTGCGGAACCTTTCCACAGACTCATAATAGACTGTGTTGGTCCTTTACCTCGGACCAGTTCAGGTAACGCCTACATCCTAACCATCCTGTGTCCTACCACCAGATTTCCCATAGCAGTTCCAGTGAAGAACATCACGGCTGCTACGGTTATAAAACATCTATTGAAGATCTTCACTCAATACGGATTTCCCAGGGAGATTCAAAGTGACTGTGGTACCAACTTCACCAGTGATCTCTTCAAAAGGACACTGGAGGAGTTCAACATCAAACAGGTATTGTCCAGCCCCTATCATCCTGCTTCACAGGGTTCTCTTGAACGTAGTCATCAGACCATCAAAGCACTCTTGAAAAAGTTTTGTAGTGAAACCTCGAAGGATTGGGATAAGCAGATTGACCTAATAATGTGTATTTTCAGAAGTCTTCCCAATGAGTCCCTAGGAGTATCTCCTTATGAGATGCTCTACGGCCGTAAGTGCCGTACTCCCCTTAAGGCTTTCAAAGACTCTCTCAGAGATGCCACCTTCAGTGAGCATCAGAATGTGCCCCAGTTTCTTCAAAACCTTCAACACATTCTCGAGAGAGTCCACCGTTTTGCCCATGATAATCTATTGAAAGCCCAGGAGAGAATGAAGACTCATTATGACCAGACCAGCAAAGTAAGAAAATTCAAGCCGGGAGACTTCGTCCTTGCCTATTTCCCTATCCCAGGTTCACCTTTACAAAACAGATTTTCAGGACCCTACTGCGTCAAAGAGTGCAGGAATAATAACAACTACGTAATAGAGACTCCAGAAAGGCGGCGGAAGACCCAGCTGTGCCACGTCAACCTTCTGAAGCAATATAATGGTACTCCTCCCACTGTCCTGACTAACTATTCCACCTTCACAGAACCCTACATCCACAGTGAGACCATCCCAGCTTCTCCTCCCGAAAGCACTGACAAGGAGTCGGCGCTTTCTAATTCCAAAATCCTTAATGATCTTCCCAAATGCTTTCAGGATAATAATCGTGCTCCTTTGCCCTCTTCTAATTCCACTCTCACCTCGTCAGATAAGCCCTTCATCCTCCATGTCGACGCCAATGGTACCGACGATGGTGGTGTCGTGATGCAGCAACGAGGCGAGAAGAATACACCTGTCAGCGACTACTGCTACAAGGAACTACGGAACAATTGGCAAGGAGCTACTCTTCCTCATCCTGAAGCTTCAGCACTTCACTCCACACCTGAAAAGTGCTCGGTCCACCATCAATACGGACCACACCATCCTACACCACCTGCAGCACGCCCACTTCCCATCTCAACGTCTTCTACTATGGGCTTGCTACCTGCAGAAATTCAACCTGGAGACACGCTATACCAAGAGTCTGACAACATCTTAGCCCATGATCTCTCCAGAGTTTATGAATTAGAAGCGACTCCATCCATTACTCCACCACATAACGACGTACTTCTTCCAGAACCGCAGGCTTCGGGGGAGAGTTGTGACGATAATCTCCTTCAAGAGATTGAGCCTGATCTTCCCTCCACAATTACGTCGTTGAAATTATATAAAACTACTATGGAAGAAATGTCCAACAACGACAACAACACCAGCAAGGTTTGCCAGAGCGCAAAACGTTGCAGCCGGGGACACCTGTTCAGACTCAAACCGCCAAACTACCTGTTGATCGCTACCGGCTCCGCTGATTGGTCGCCGGCCGGGCTGCAACTGCACTCCACCCCCCATACTACTTGATGTCTGGGGTCGCCACGACCTCAGACCTCAGAATATTCTGTGCTTTCGTAGTTACCACTCCTCCCGGCTAGACGTTAGCGTATACTGAGAGAGGTGGTAGCTTAAAGCCAATATTCCAGCACCTCCCTTTAATTTTGTGTTGCACTTCTTGTTATTTTATCTTAACGTAACTTTTCATTGTGTCATTTAATTATTCTTATTATTTTGATTGATTGATTTTATTATACAAATTTGTTTGTCCATTTTTTCATGTTTTGATTTATTTAACGTAATTAAAATTTCATTGTTAAAATTTACTTGTGTTTTGTGTGTCTTCTCCTTACCTTACCACAGACGAAGTTCCAGTTTTTCTATTTTTTTTTATAACTATGTGACGAGGCCATACCCCTAGCCTTAAACAGCCGAACACCAACGCGTTACCGTCACAATATATATATATATATATATATATATATATATATATATATATATATATATACATATATATATATATATATATATATATACATATATATATATATATATATATATATATATATATATATATATATATATATATATATATATTTTATTAAATATGACCGAAAAAGTAAGATTAATAATTCTAACACGAATTTTCTCAATCTTTCGTACATTATGCTTCACTGTTGGAGGTAAATCAAAAATCACTTCTCCAAAATTCATTTTTATTTATTTTTTTTGGAGAAGTGATTTTTGATTTACCTCCAACAGTGAAGCATAATGTACGAAAGATTGAGAAAATTCGTGTTAGAATTATTAATCTTACTTTTTCGGTCATATTTAATAAAATATGTCTACAGGAAAGACTGCTACCAAAATATACTAATATATATATATATATATATATATATATATATATATATACATATATATATATATATATATACATATATATATATATATATATATATATATACATATATATATATATATACATATATATATATATATACATATATATATATATATATATATATATATATATATATATATATATGTATATATATATATATATATATATATATATATATATATATATATATATATATATATATATATATATATATATATGCGAACAAGCCTGAATGGTCCCCAGGACATATGCAACTGAAAACTCACACCCCAGAAGTGACTCGAACCCATACTCCCAGAAGCAACGCATCTGGTATGTACAAGACGCCTTAATCCACTTGACCATCACGACCGGACAAAATGAGGTGATAGCCGAGGCTATTTGAACCACCCCACCGCCGGCACTCGGATAGTAATCTTGGGCATAGCATTTTACCAAATCACCTCATTCTTTGGGGAACACGTGAGGAACACAAATGCGAACAAGCCTGAATGCATATGTCCTGTCCCCAGGACATATGCAACTGAAAACTCACTTGGTAAAAGTGATTTGGTAAAATGCTATGCCCAAGATTACTATCCGAGTGCCGGCGGTGGGGTGGTTCAAATAGCCTCGGCTATCACCTCATTTTGTCCGGTCGTGATGGTCAAGTGGATTAAGGCGTCTTGTACATACCAGATGCGTTGCTTCTGGGAGTATGGGTTCGAGTCACTTCTGGGGTGTGAGTTTTCAGTTGCATATGTCCTGGGGACCATTCAGGCTTGTTCGCATTTGTGTTCCTCACGTGTTCCCCAAAGAATGAGGTGATTTGGTAAAATGCTATGCCCAAGATTACTATCCGAGTGCCGGCGGTGGGGTGGTTCAAATAGCCTCGGCTATCACCTCATTTTGTCCGGTCGTGATGGTCAAGTGGATTAAGGCGTCTTGTACATACCAGATGCGTTGCTTCTGGGAGTATGGGTTCGAGTCACTTCTGGGGTGTGAGTTTTCAGTTGCATATGTCCTGGGGACCATTCAGGCTTGTTCGCATTTGTGTTCCTCACGTGTTCCCCAAAGAATGAGGTGATTTGGTAAAATGCTATGCCCAAGATTACTATCCGAGTGCCGGCGGTGGGGTGGTTCAAATAGCCTCGGCTATCACCTCATTTTGTCCGGTCGTGATGGTCAAGTGGATTAAGGCGTCTTGTACATACCAGATGCGTTGCTTCTGGGAGTATGGGTTCGAGTCACTTCTGGGGTGTGAGTTTTCAGTTATATATATATATATATATATATATATATATATATATATATATATATATATATATATATATATATATATATATATATATATATATATATATTATAGAAGTGACTCGAACCCATACTCCCAGAAGCAACGCAACTGGTATGTACAAGACGCCTTAATCCACTTGACCATCACGACCGGACAAAATGAGGTGATAGCCGAGGCTATTTGAACCATCCCAACGCCGGCACTCGGATAGTTATCTTGGGCATAGCATTTTACCAAATCACCTCATTCTTTGGGGCACACGTGAGGAACACAAATGCGAACAAGCCTGAATGGTCCCCAGGACAATATGCAACTGAAAACTCACACCCCAGAAGTGACTCGAACCCATACTCCCAGAAGCAACGCAACTGGTATGTACAAGACGCCTTAATCCACTTGACCATCACGACCGGACAAAATGAGGTGATAGCCGAGGCTATTTGAACCACCCCACCGATGGCACTCGGATAGTTATCTTGGGCATAGCATTTTACCAAATCACCTCATTCTTTGGGGCACACGTGAGGAACACAAATGCGAACAAGCCGGAATGGTCCCCAGGACAATATGCAACTGAAAACTCACACCCCAGAAGTGACTCGAACCCATACTCCCAGAAGCAACGCAACTGGTATGTACAAGACGCCTTAATCCACTTGACCATCACGACCGGACAAAATGAGGTGATAGCCGAGGCTATTTGAACCACCCCACCGCCGGCACTCGGATAGTTATCTTGGGCATAGCATTTTACCAAATCACCTCATTCTTTGGGGCACACGTGAGGAACACAAATGCGAACAAGCCTGAATGGTCCCCAGGACAATATGCAACTGAAAACTCACACCCCAGAAGTGACTCGAACCCATACTCCCAGAAGCAACGCAACTGGTATGTACAAGACGCCTTAATCCACTTGACCATCACGACCGGACAAAATGAGGTGATAGCCGAGGCTATTTGAACCACCCCACCGCCGGCACTCGGATAGTTATCTTGGGCATAGCATTTTACCAAATCACCTCATTCTTTGGGGCACACGTGAGGAACACAAATGCGAACAAGCCTGAATGGTCCCCAGGACAATATGCAACTGAAAACTCACACCCCAGAAGTGACTCGAACCCATACTCCCAGAAGCAACGCAACTGGTATGTACAAGACGCCTTAATCCACTTGACCATCATGACCGGACAAAATGAGGTGATAGCCGAGGCTATTTGAACCACCCCACCGCCGGCACTCGGATAGTTATCTTGGGCATAGCATTTTACTATGCGTGCCGGCGGTGGGGTGGTTCAAATAGCCTCGGCTATCACCTCATTTTGTCCGGTCGTGATGGTCAAGTGGATTAAGGCGTCTTGTACATACCAGTTGCGTTGCTTCTGGGGGTATGGGTTCGAGTCACTTCTGGGGTGTGAGTTTTCAGTTGCATATTGTCCTGGGGACCATTCAGGCTTGTTCGCATTTGTGTTCCTCACGTGTGCCCCAAAGAATGAGGTGATTTGGTAAAATGCTATGCCCAAGATAACTATCCGAGTGCCGGCGGTGGGGTGGTTCAAATAGCCTCGGCTATCACCTCAATTTGTCCGGTCGTGATGGTCAAGTGGATTAAGGCGTCTTGTACATACCAGTTGTGTTGCTTCTGGGAGTATGGGTTCGAGTCACTTCTGGGGTGTGAGTTTCAGTTGCATATTGTCCTGGGGACCATTCAGGCTTGTTCGCATTTGTGTTCCTCACGTGTGCCCCAAAGAATGAGGTGATTTGGTAAAATGCTATGCCCAAGATAACTATCCGAGTGCCGGCGGTGGGGTGGTTCAAATAGCCTCGGCTATCACCTCATTTTGTCCGGTCGTGATGGTCAAGTGGATTAAGGCGTCTTGTACATACCAGTTGCGTTGCTTCTGGGAGTATGGGTTCGAGTCACTTCTGGGGTGTGAGTTTTCAGTTGCATATTTTCCTGGGGACCATTCAGGCTTGTTCGCATTTGTGTTCCTCACGTGTGCCCCAAAGAATGAGGTGATTTGGAAAAATGCTATGCCCAAGATAACTATCCGAGTGCCGGCGGTGGGGTGGTTCAAATAGCCTCGGCTATCACCTCATTTTGTCCGGTCGTGATGGTCAAGTGGATTAAGGCGTCTTGTACATACCAGTTGCGTTGCTTCTGGGAGTATGGGTTCGAGTCACTTCTGGGGTGTGAGTTTTCAGTTGCATATTGTCCTGGAGACCATTCAGGTTTGTTCGCATTTGTGTTCCTCACGTGCGCCCCAAAGAATGAGGTGATTTGGTAAAATGCTATGCCCAAGATAACTATCCGAGTGCCGGCGGTGGGGTGGTTCAAATAGCCTCGGCTATCACCTCATTTTGTCCGGTCGTGATGGTCAAGTGGATTAAGGCGTCTTGTACATACCAGTTGCGTTGCTTCTGGGAGTATGGGTTCGAGTCACTTCTGGGGTGTGAGTTTTCAGTTGCATATTGTCCTGGGGACCATTCAGGCTTGTTCGCATTTGTGTTCCTCACGTGTGCCCCAAAGAATGAGGTGATTTGGTAAAATGCTATGCCCAAGATAACTATCCGAGTGCCGGCGGTGGGGTGGTTCAAATAGCCTCGGCTATCACCTCATTTTGTCCGGTCGTGATGGTCAAGTGGATTAAGGCGTCTTGTACATACCAGTTGCGTTGCTTCTGGGAGTATGGGTTCGAGTCACTTCTGGGGTGTGAGTTTTCAGTTGCATATTGTCCTGGGGACCATTCAGGCTTGTTCACATATATATATATATATATATATATATATATATATATATATATATATATATATATATATATATATATATATATATATATATATATATATATATATATATATATATTGGTAGCAGTCTTTCCTGTAGACATATATTATTAAATATGACAGTAAATGAAAAATCAATTCTCAAAAATTCATTTTTATTTCTAGTCTGACGCGACACTTGAGCGCGTTTCGTAAAACTTATTACATTTCCAAAGACTTTAGTTTACACACACACACACACAACTAAAACAGAATAGAGCTTAAACATCTTCGATTTTTTATACCTGCATTTGGGTGAGGTGATATGTTACAACAGTTTTGGATGAGGTGAAAACAAACTTTCAACACAAGCCAGAACACGAAACAATGGGTATTGAAGGTAAGAATGGAAATAATTGCAGAGGGCCTATTGGCCCATATTTCTTGATGCTTCTCTATTGGAGCGGAGTCTTGAAGTGGGTAGAATATAGTTGTGCATTAATTGGCTGTTGATTGCTGGTGTTGACTTCTTGATGTGTAGTGCCTCGCAGATGTCAAGCCGCCTGCTATCGCTGTGTCTATCGATGATTTCTGTGTTGTTTGCTAAGGCTCTGGTGATGGTTTGGTTGTGGGAAGAGATTATATGTTCCTTAATGGAGCCCTGTTGCTTATGCATCGTTAAACGCCTGGAAAGAGATGTTGTTGTCTTGCCTATATACTAAGTTTTTTGAGGCTTACAGTCCCCAAGAGGGCATTTGAAGGCATAGACGACCTTGGTCTCTTTTAAAGCGTTCTGCTTTGTGTCTGGAGAGTTTCTCATGAGTAGGCTGGCCGTTTTCTTGGTTTTATAGTAAATCGTCAGTTGTATCTTCTGATTTTTGTCTGTAGGGATAACGTTTCTATTAACAATATCTTTCAGGACCCTTTCCTTCATTTTATGAGCTGTGGAAAAGAAGTTCCTGTAAAATAGTCTAATAGGGGGTATAGGTGTTGTGTTAGTTGTCTCTTCAGAGGTTGCATGGCGTTTCACTTTCCTTCTTATAATGTCTTCAACGAAACCATTGGAGAAGCCGTTGTTGACTAGGACCTGCCTTACCCTACAGAGTTCTTCGTCGACTTGCTTCCATTCTGAGCTGTGGCTGAGAGCACGGTCGACATAAGCGTTAACAACACTCCTCTTTTACCTGTCTGGGCAGTCACTGTTGGCATTTAGGCACATTCCTATGTTTGTTTCCTTAGTGTAGACTGCAGTGTGGAAACCTCCGCTCCTTTCCATGACTGTTACATCTAGAAAGGGCAGCTTCCCATCCTTCTCCATCTCGTAAGTGAAACGCAACACAGAATTCTGCTCAAATGCCTCCTTCAGCTCCTGCAGATGTCTGACATCAGGTACCTGTGTAAAAATGTCGTCAACATACCTGCAGTATATGGCCGGTTAAAAGGTTCATGTCGACTAAGACTTTTTGCTCGATGGTACCCATGTAGAAATTCGCAAACAGGACACCTAGGGGAGAACCCATGGCGACCCCATCTACTTGCTTATACATGTGCCCATCCGGGCTCAAGAAGGGTGCCTCTTTAGTACAAGCTTGGAGTAGTTTCCTTAGAATGTTTTCTGGTATGTCCAGAGGACATACATGTATGTCAAAATGTCAAAACGCAACTACTTCATGCTACAAACGCATGGAGAAACAGCAACATCGACGAAAGTCTCCGTTCTCGCATCGAGCAACACCTCGACATCCTCACAGACCGACATCACCTCAGCACTGAATCAAGGATAATCAAGAAACTAACAACGTTATATGGAGGACCTATGGCAATTCCACGACCAAGAGACGGTTTCCTGAACCTTGCAGGAATCAACCTCACTGACGACCAAGTCACTCTCCTAAATCTGGGTATAAACTGTCACGTTATGTCCAGACCAAGTGAGATGGCCCTGAAAGTGGAGTTGGAGATTCTGTTGGACGACATATTCGACCTCGAGGCACAAAAGAAGGTCACCACCAAAGACACCTTACAAGTAGAACTTATTGCGGAAGGAGGAAAGAATCGAGGCAACTACAAAAGCACCATACTGTCCCCCGAGCTCAAAGCGGCAGCTAAGAGCCTTCGTGAGAACAAGGAGATAGTTGTCAGGAGAGGTGACAAGTCGCTAATATACGTCATTCTTAAAAAAGACGAATATCTGGCGAAAATGAACCTCATACTCTCTGACCAAACTAAATTCCAAAGAGTAATGTAGGACACTACAACCGAATTGAAAGCAAAGGTCAACAAATTGATCGAAACTGTGAACGCCAAGAAATCCGGACACCACCTGCCAATGATTATTGGGGAATATAAACCTGTATCGAGGGCTGGGGTTGTTGCTGTTGCGAACTCGTTGGAACCAGTGGTTAGAGGTGTTTGTTTGGGTTTAAACTGTTAGTAGATAGTGGTATGGGAATTGATTTGGAGGAAGGAGGTAATAAAAGTATGTGTTCGTGGGAGAAAAGAATTGGCAAAATGATCAGGGAAAGAGAAGGGCCTCAAAATAGCAATTCACTTAGGGTATATTACACTAACACTAGAAGTCTAAGAAACAAAATAAACGAGTTAAATGCTCTTGTCTGCACAGAAAAAAATAGATATTATTGCACTTACCGAAACGTGGATGAATGTAGAAAACAGAGAGCTATTACCTGAATATCAAATAAATGGATTTAAACTATTTCACACAGATAGATATATTAGACGAGGAGGGGGAGTAGCCATATATGTTAGGGACAATTTGAAATGTAGTCTCAATGAGGGAATCAAAACTGAGCCACATACAGAAACTATTTGGATAGAATTAAACGAAAAAGCAAATAACATTATAATAGGAGTTATATATAGGCCACCAAATTTAGACAGAATGGAAGCAAAGCATCTATGGGATGAAATATCTAGAACATCTAGATCTAACAGTATTTATGTCATGGGTGACTTTAATTTTAGTGGAATAAACTGGTTGAACAAAGCAGCGAATAATGAAGCAAAAGATTTTCTAGAATTAATTGACGATTGCTTTCTTACGCAACACATTAAGGAACCAACGCGGGGAAATAATATTTTAGATTTAGTGTTAACTAACAGGGAGACACAAATTAAGGACATCGAAATAGGGCGTGAGCTAGGGAACAGTGATCATAAAGAAATCAGATTTAGCGTTCAATGGAATAGATCTGTAGGAGAAAATTCTGTTAAAGTGCCTGATTTTCGAAAAGCTGATTTCAATAGCTTTCTTTGGTCAAATAGATTGGAAAGTCTTAGGTATGGGGTGTGGGCCGGTATTGGAGCTAGACGTGAACCCAGCGATAGGTGACGTAAAAGGGGTTTTCGATGTGGATTCAAAATATAACCTATTTAAAAATATTCTAACCAAAGCCCAGGAATGTAGTATACCATATAAATTGAATAGATCGAATACTAATGATCCAAAGTGGATAACAAAGGACCTGAAGAACCTTATAGGTAAAAAGAGAGCGTGGTGCAACAGGATTAGGAATTGGGAAGTCAGTTTAGAACAGGAATTCGTACAACTGGTTAGAAATACTAAAAAAGAGATAAGGAAAGCAAAAAGAAACTATGAAGTTCGCATAGCAGAGCAAGCAAAAACTAATCCTAAAGGGGTTTTCCAGTTATACCGGACAAAGATTGGGGAAAGTATAGATCCATTAAAAACTGAGACAGGTCAAATAACAGATAATGATGAAGAGATGAGTAGTATTTTTAATAAATATTTTATATCTGTGTTTACTAAAGAGGAACTTAACAATATGCCTTCAGCCGAACAAGTCTATGTGGGTGGGGACGAGGACAGGTTAACTAGTTTAGCAGTTACCAGGGAGGATGTAAGTAAACAAATAGTTAAACTCAAACCAAACAAATCCCCAGGGCCGGATGAAGTGTTTGCCAGGGTGCTTAAAGAATGCAAAGAGGAGCTTTCCGAGCTCCTGTCTCCCATATTTAATAAATCAATTGAGTTAGGCAGAGTGCCAGAGTTATGAAAAGTTGCTAATGTGATACCAGTTTTTAAGAAAGGAGATAGATCATTTGCGTCAAACTATCGACTAATTAGCGTAACGTCTATTGTGGGAAAGTTACTTGAATCAATAATTGCAAATAAAATTCGTCTTCATCTTGAAAAACACAAATTAATAAATGAGTCGCAACATGGTTTTACAAATGGCCGTTCATGTTTAACAAATTTGCTATCTTTTTATTCCAGCATAATTGAGGCAGTTCATAGTGGTAAGGATTGTGATGTTGTGTACCTTGACTTAAGCAAAGCTTTTGATACAGTGCCACATGAAAGACTGATTAAAAAAATAGAGCCTCATGGTACTGGAGGTGCTATATTAAGCTGGATTAGGGCATGGCTATTCCAAAGGAAACAGAGAGTTAGTATAAATGGGGTTAAGTCAGAGTGGGAAAATGTTGTAAGTGGAGTGCCTCAGGGCTCTGTCCTGGGACCTGTGTTGATTATAATATATATCAATGATTTAGATTCAGGTTTGAGTAGCAACATTTGCAAATTTGCTGATGATACAAAAATCGGCAGGGAAATTAATACGGAAGAAGACTCACTATCACTTTAAGTTGATCTAAATAGGGTTTTGAAATGGTCAAAGGATTGGCAGATGCAGTTTAATGCTGATGAATGTAAAGTTTTAAGGCTAGGTAATGATGATAGAGTTACAAGATACGAGCTAGATGGTGTTGAGATTGCGAAGTCGAATTGCGAAAGGGATCTGGGAGTTATGATAAGTAAGAATTTAAAACAAAAGGATCTATGCATGAATGTTCGTAATAAGGCAAATAGGACACTGGGATTTATTAATCGAAGCGTTAGTAACAAGACACCTGGTGTGGTTCTTCAGCTATATCTTGCTCTGGTTAGGCCCCATTTAGATTATGCAGTTCAGTTTTGGTCGCCTTACTATAGAATGGATATAAATTCACTTGAACGTGTCCAGCGTAGGATGACTACGCTAAGTTAATTTTCCAAATTAGAAACCTTTCATATGAAGAAAGATTAACACAGCTTCAATTGCATTCACTGGAAAGGCGAAGAGTTAGGGGTGACATGATAGAGGTTTACAAGGGGATGAATGGACATAACAAAGGAGATATTAATAGGGTATTAAAAGTATCAACAATGGTATAAATTAGATAAGTTTAGATTTAGGAAAGACTTGGGTAAATACTGGTTCGGTAACAGGGTTGTTGATTTGTGGAACCAATTACCGCGTAACGTGGTGGAGGTGGGGTCCCTCCATTGTTTCAAGCATGGGTTGGACAAGTATATGAGTGGGATTGGGTGGTTATAGATAGGAGCTGCCTCGTATGGGCCAATAGGCCTTCTGCAGTTACCTTTGTTCTTATGCTCTTATTTTCTAACGTACATGGCTACTCCCCCTTCTCTTCTAATATATCTATCTGTGTGAAATAGTTTAAGTCCATGTGCTTGATATTCAGCTAATAGTTCTCTATTTTCTACATTCATCCGGCCCTGGGGATTTGTTTGGTTTTAGTTTTACTATTTGTTTAATTACATCCTCCTTGGTAACTGCTAAAATAGTCAACTTGTCCTCGTCCCCACCCACATGTACACTTGCTCGGCTGAAGGCATATTGTTAGGTTCCTCTTTAGTAAATTCAGATATAAAATAGATATTAAAAATACTACTCATCTCCTCGTCATTATCCGTTACTTGACCTGTCTCAGTTTTTAATTGACCTATCGTTTCCCCTAGTCTTAGGTCGATATAACCGAAAAAAAACATTTAGGATTTGTCTTCGCTTGTCCTGCTATGCGAACTTCATAGTTTCTTTTTGCTTTCCTTATCTCTTTTTTAACGTTTCTAACTTTCTAATTTCTTGTACGAATTCCTGTTCTAAACTGACTTCCCAATTCTTAATCCTTTTGTACCACGCTCTCTTTTTACATATAAGATTTTTCAATTCTTTTCAAAATCACTTTGGGTCATTAGTATTCAATCTATTCAATTTGTATGGTATACTACGTTCCTGTGCTTTGCTTAGAATGTTCTTAAAAAAGTTATATTTTGAATCTATATCGAAATCCCCTTTTATGTCACCTATCGCTGGGTTCAAACGTCTGTTGTGGGAAAGTTACTCGAATCGATAAGAACAAGAACATTAGAACAAAGGCAACTGCAGAAGGCCTATTGGCCCATACAAGGCAGCTCCTATTTATAACCACCCAATACCACTCATATACATGTCCAACCCATGCTTGAAACAATTGAGGGACCCCACCTCCACAATGTTACGCGGCAATTGGTTCTACAAATCAACAACCCTGTTACTGAACCAGTATTTACCCAAGTCTTTCCTAAATCTAAACTTATCCAATTTATACCCATTGTTTCGTGTTCTGTCTTGTGTTGATACTTTTAATACCCTATTAATATCCCCTTTGTTATGTCCATTCACCCACTTGTAAACCTCTATCATGTCACCCCTAACTCTTCGCCTTTCCAGTGAATTCAGCTTAAGCTTTGTTAATCTTTCTTCATATGAAAGATTTCTAATTTGGGGAATTAACTTAGTCATCCTACGCTAGACACGTTCAAGTGAATTTATATCCATTCTATAATATGGCGACCAAAACTGAACTGCATAATCTAAATGGGGCCTAACTAGAGCAAGATATAGCTTGAGAACCACACCAAGTGTCTTGTTACTAACGCTGCGATTAATAAATCCAAGTGTCCGATTTGCCTTATTACGAACATTTATGCATTGATCCTTTTGTTTTAAATTCTTACTAATCATAACTCCCAGATCCCTTTCGCAATTCGTCTTCGCAATCTCAACACCATCTAGCTCGTATCTTGTAACCCTATCATCATTACCTAACCTCAGAACTTTACATTTATCAGCATTAAACTGCATCTGCCAATCCTTCGACCATTTCAAAACCCTATCTAGATCAACTTGAAGTGACAGTGAGTCCTCCTCCGAATTAATTTCCTTACCGATTTTCGTATCATCGGCAAATTTGCAAATGTTGCTACTCAAACCTGAATCTAAATCATTTATATATATTATAAACAACAGAGGACCCAGGACAGAGCCCTGAGGCACCCCGCTTACAACATTTTCCCACTCTGACCTGACTCCATTTATACTAACTATCTGTTTCCTTTGGTATAGCCATGCCCTAATCCAGCTTAATATAGCACCCCCAATACATAAGAACATAAGAACATAAGAACAAAGGTAACTGCAGAAGGCCTATTGGCCCATACGAGGCAGCTCCTATTCTATAACCACCCAATCCCACTCATATACTTGTCCAACCCGTGCTTGAAACAATCGAGGGACCCCACCTCCACAATGTTACGCGGCAATTGGTTCCACAAATCAACAACCCTGTTACTGAACCAGTATTTACCCAAGTCTTTCCTAAATCTAAACTTATCCAATTTATATCCATTGTTTCGTGTTTTGTCCTGTGTTGATACTTTTAATACCCTATTAATATCCCCCCGGTTATGTCCATTCATCCACTTGTAAACCTCTATCATGTCACCCCTAACTCTTCGCCTTTCCAGTGAATGCAACTTAAGCTTTGTTAATCTTTCTTCATATGAAAGATTTCTAATTTGGGGAATTAACTTAGTCATCCTACGCTGGACACGTTCAAGTGAATTTATATCCATTCTATAATATGGCGACCAAAACTGAACTGCATAATCTAAATGGGGCCTAACTAGAGCAAGATATAGCTTGAGAACCACACCAGGTGTCTTGTTACTAACGCTGCGATTAATAAATCCAAGTGTCCGATTTGCCTTATTACGAACATTTATGCATTGATCCTTTTGTTTTAAATTCTTACTAATCATAACTCCCAGATCCCTTTCGCAATCCGACTTCGCAATCACAACACCATCTAGCTCGTATCTTGTAACTCTATCATCATTACCTAACCTCAGAACTTTACATTTATCAGCATTAAACTGCATCTGCCAATCCTTTGACCATTTCAAAACCCTATCTAGATCAACTTGAAGTGATAGTGAGTCCTCCTCCGAATTAATTTCCCTACCGATTTTCGTATCATCGGCAAATTTGCAAATGTTGCTACTCAAACCTGAATCTAAATCATTTATATATATTATAAACAACAGAGGTCCCAGGACAGAGCCTTGAGGCACTCCACTTACAACATTTTCCCACTCTGACTTGATTCCATTTATACTAACTCTCTGTTTCCTTTGGTATAGCCATGCCCTAATCCAGCTTAATATAGCACCCCCAATACCATGAGACTCTATTTTTTTAATCAGTCTTTCATGTGGCACTGTATCAAAAGCTTTGCTAAAGTCAAGGTATACAACATCGCAATCCTTACCACTATCAACTGCCTCAACAATGCTAGAACAAAAAGACAACAAATTTGTCAAACACGAACGGCCACCCACAAAACCATGTTGCGACTCAACTACCAATCTATGTTTTTCAAGATGAAGACGAACTCCACTTGCTATCACAGACCCGAGCAACTTTCCCACAATAGACGTTAGGCTAATTGGTCGATAGTTAGACGCAAGTGATCTATCTCCTTTCTTAAAAACTGGTATCACATTAGCAACTTTCCAAAACTCTGGCACTCTGCCTGACTCTATTGATTTATTAAATATGGTTGACAGTGGGTCACAAAGCTCCTCTTTGCATTCTTTAAGCACCCTGGCAAACACTTCATCCGGCCCTGGGGATTTGTTTGGTTTGAGTTTTACTATTTGTTTAAGAACATCCTCCCTGGTAACTGCTAAACTCGTCAACCTGTCCTCGTAACCACCCACATAGACTTGTTCGGCTGAAGGCATATTGTTAAGTTCCTCTTTAGTAAATACAGATACAAAATATTTATTAAAAATACTACTCATCTCTTCATCACTATCTGTTATTTGACCTGTCTCAGTTTTTAATGGACCTATCCTTTCCCTAGTCTTAGTACGATATAACTGAAAAAACCCTTTAGGATTTGTCTTTGCTTGCCCTGCTATGCGAACTTCATAGTTTCTTTTTGCTTTCCTTATCTCTTTTTTAACATTTCTAACCAGTTGTACGAATTCCTGTTCTAAAGTGACCTCCCCATTTTTAATCCTTTTGTACCAAGCTCTCTTTTTACCTATAAGGTTCTTCAAATTCTTTGTTATCCACTTTGGGTCATTAGTATACGATCTATTCAATTTGTATGGTATACTACGTTCCTGTGCTTTGTTTAGAATATTCTTAAATAAGTTATATATTGAATCCACATCGAAATCCCCATTTAAGTCACCTATCGCTGGGTTCATGTCTCGCTCCAAGACCGGCCCACACCCCATACCCAAGCCTTTCCAATCAATTTGACCCAAAAAATTTCTTAGGCTATTAAAATCAGCTTTTCGAAAATCTGGCACTTTAACAGAATTTTCTCCTACTGGTCTATTCCATTCTATGCTAAATCTGATTTCTTTGTGATCACTGCTCCCTAGCTCACTCCCTATTTCGATGTCATTAATTTGCGTTTCCCTGTTAGTTAACACTAAATCTAAAATATTATTTTCCCGTGTTGGTTCCTTAATGTGTTGCGTAAGAAAGCAATCGTCAATTAATTCTAGAAAATCTTCTGCTTCACTATTCCCTGTTTTGTTCAACCAGTTTATTCCGCTAAAATTAAAGTCACCCATGACATAAATACTGTTAGATCTAGATGCTCTAGATATTTCATCCCATAGATGCTTTGCTTCCATTCTGTCTAAATTTGGTGGCCTATATATTACTCCTATTATAATATTATTAGCTTTTTCGTTTAATTCAATCCAAATAGTTTCTGTGTGTGGCTCTGTTTTGATTCCCTCTTTGAGACTACATTTCAAATTGTCCCTAACATATATGGCTACTCCACCTCCTCGTCTAATATATCTATCTGTGTGAAATAGTTTAAATCCATATATTTGATATTCAGCTAATAGTTCTCTATTTTCTACATTCATCCACGTTTCGGTAAGTGCAATAATATCTATTTTTTCTGTGCAGACAAGAGCATTTAATTCGTTAATTTTATTTCTTAGACTTCTACTGTTAGTGTAATATACCCATAAGAACATAAGAACATAAGAACATAAGAACAAAGGTAACTGCAGAAGGCCTATTGGCCCATACGAGGCAGCTCCTATTCTATAACCACCCAATCCCACTCATATACTTGTCCAACCCGTGCTTGAAACAATCGAGGGACCCCACCTCCACAATGTTACGCGGCAATTGGTTCCACAAATCAACAACCCTGTTACTGAACCAGTATTTACCCAAGTCTTTCCTAAATCTAAACTTATCCAATTTATATCCATTGTTTCGTGTTCTGTCCTGTGTTGATACTTTTAATACCCAAAGACTCTAGAGACTCTAGAGTCTCAATACCATGAGACTCTATCTTTTTAATCAGTCTTCCATGTGGCACTGTATCAAAAGCTTTGCTAAAGTCAAGGTACACAACATCGCAATCCTTACCAGTATCAACTGCCTCAACAATGCCAGAATAAAAAGATAACAAATTTGTTAAACATGAACGGCCATTTATAAAACCATGTTGCGACTCAATTATTAATTTATGTTTTTCAAGATGAAGACGAATTTTATTTGCTATTATAGATTCAAGTAACTTTCCCACAATAGACGTTAGGCTAATTGGTCGATAGTTAGACGCAAGTGATCTATCTCCTTTCTTAAAAACTGGTATCACATTAGCAACTTTCCAAAACTCTGGCACTCTGCGTGACTCTATTGATTTATTAAATATGGTTGCCAGTGGGTCTCAAAGCTCCTCTTTGCATTCTTTAAGCACCCTGGCAAACACTTCATCCGGCCCTGGGGATTTGTTTGGTTTGAGTTTTACTATTTGTTTAAGAACATCCTCCCTGGTAACTACTAAACTCGTCAACCTGTCCTCGTCCCCACCCACATAGACTTGTTCGGCTGAAGGCATATTGTTAAGTTCCTCTTTAGTAAATACAGATACAAAATATTTATTAAAAATACTACTCATCTCTTCATCACTATCTGTTATTTGACCTGTCTCAGTTTTTAATGGACCTATCCTTTCCCTAGTCTTAGTACGATATAACTGAAAAAACCCTTTAGGATTTGTCTTTGCTTGCCCTGCTATGCGAACTTCATAGTTTCTTTTTGCTTTCCTTATCTCTTTTTTAACATTTTAACCAGTTGTACGAATTCCTGTTCTAAAGTGACCTCCCCATTTTTAATCCTTTTGTACCAAGCTCTCTTTTTACCTTTAAGGTTCTTCAAATTCTTTGTTATCCACTTTGGGTTATTAGTATTCGATCTATTCAATTTGTATGGTATACTACGTTCCTGTGCTTTGTTTAGAATATTCTTGAATAAGTTATATATTGAATCCACATCGAAATCCCCATTTACGTCACCTATCGCTAGGTTCATGTCTCGCTCCAAGACCGGCCCCCCCCCCCATACCCAAGACTTTCCAATCAATTTGACCCAAAAAAATTCTTAGGCTATTAAAATCAGCTTTTCGAAAATCTGGCACTTTAACAGAATTTTCTCCTACAGGTCTATTCCATTCTATGCTAAATCTGATTTCTTTGTGATCACTGTTCCCTAGCTCACTCCCTATTTCGATGTCATTAATTTGTTTTTCCCTGTTAGTTAACACTAAATCTAAAATCTTATTTTCCCGTGTTGGTTCCTTAATGTGTTGCGTAAGAAAGCAATCGTCAATTAATTCTAGAAAGTGTTCTGCTTCACTATTCCCTGTTTTGTTCAACCAGTTTATTCCACTAAAATTAAAGTCACCCATGACGTAAATACTGTTAGATCTAGATGCCCTAGATATTTCATCCCATAGATGCTTAGCTTCCATTCTGTCTAAATTTGGTGGCCTATATATAACTCCTATTATAATATTATTTGCTTTTTCGTATAATTCTATCCAAATAGTTTCTGTGTGTGGCTCAGTTTTGATTCGCTCTTTGAGACTACATTTCAAATTGTCCCTAACATATATGGCTACTCCCCCTCCTCGTCTAATATATCTATCTGTGTGAAATAGTTTAAATCCATTTATTTGATATTCAGCTAATAGTTCTCTATTTTCTACATTCATCCACGTTTCGGTAAGTGCAATAATATCTATTTTTTTCTGTGCAGACAAGAGCATTTAATTCGTTAATTTTATTTCTTAGACTTCTACTGTAAGTGTAATATACCCTAAGTGAATTGTTATTTTGAGGCCCTTCTCTTTCCCTCATCATTTTGCCAATTCCTTTCTCCCACAAACACATACTTTTATTATCTCCTTCCTCCAAATCAATTCCCATACCTCTATTTACTAACAGTTTAAACCCAAACAAACACCTCTAACCACTTCTTCCAACGAGTTCGCAACAGCAACAACCCCAGCTCTCGATAGATGCACCCCATCACGAGCATACATTTCATTTCTTCCATAGAAGTGTTCCCAGTTGTCTATGAAAGATATTGCATTTGATTTGCAATATCTTTCCAGCCGGCAATTGACACCAATTGCCCTCGACATCCATTCATTTCCCACTCCCTTTCTTGGAAGAATGCCACATAGGATCGGGATTCCTCCCTTGCCCCTAACTAATTCAATGGCTGTCCTGAATCTCTGTATTAGTTCCTCACTCCTAACTCGTCCAACATTATTACCCCCTGCACTAATACAAATAAGGGGTTTGTTCCCATTTCCTGTCATAATATCATTCATGTCACCAATTCCAGCTCCCGGATAGCAAACCCTTAATCTGTTCCCCCTATCTCTGGCACAAAACGTTCTGTCTAAATACCTCACCTGGGAATCTCCCACAACCAAAATTCGCTTCGATTCTCCCTTTTCCTTTCGAGCAGTTTGAGGGACCTGCGCTTCAATGCTCCTCGTTACTTTGTCTTTGCCACCTCGTTGAACAACAGGTTCACCACAGCACTCGTCCTCTAATACGTCAAATGCGATAAAAGTCCTTAGGTGTAGTCTATTAGTTGTCGGTTTTGCCAAGGTCTTCTTAAGACCCCTGTCTTTCACAACTTGCCAAGACGAGGACTTCTTAATACTGGTCCTGTCAGTCCTCCTTAATGAGGTCCCGTCAACACTGGCCTCCTCCTTCGTTTCCTCCCGAAGTCTCAGCCGTCGTACCTCCTCCCGCAGGGAATCCATCTCTGCTCTCAGAGCTCCAACCAGACTTACCAAATCCTTCACTAATCCTTCCATTATTGCAATAATAAGGTGATTAGAATCGGAGCTCCAGCTAACACTGTGACTGCACCTGACTGAGGTACAATTGCAAACAAAATTAGTCTTCATCTTGAAAAACATAAATTAATAAATGAGTCGCAACTTTGTTTTATGAATGGCCGTTCATGTGTAACAAATTTGTTATCTTTTTATTCTAGCATAGTTGAGGCAGTTGATAGTGGTAAAGATTGTGATGTTGTGTACCTTGACTTTAGCAAAGCTTTTGATACAGTGCCACATGAAAGACTGATTAAAAAGATAGAGGTTCGTGGTATTGGAGGTGCTATATTAAGTTGGATTAGGGCATGGCTATTCCAAAGGAAACAGAGAGTTAGTATAAATGGGGTTAAGTCAAAGTGGGAAAATGTTGTAAGTGGAGTGCCTCAGGGCTCTGTCCTGGGACCTCTGTTGATTATAATATATGTCAATGATTTAGATTCAGGTTTGAGTAGCAACATTTGCAAATTTGCCGATGATACAAAAATCGGCAGGGAAATTAATACGGAAGAAGACTCACTATCACTTCAAGTTGATCTAAATAGGGTTTTGAAATGGTCAAAGGATTGGCAGATGCAGTTTAATGCTGATAAATGTAAAGTTTTGAGGCTAGGTAATGATGATAGAGTTACAAGATACGAGCTAGATGGGGTTGAGATTGCGAAGTCGAATAGCGAAAGGGATCTGGGAGTTATGATAAGTAAGAATTTAAAACAAAAGGATCAATGCATGAATGTTCGTAATAAGGCGAATAGGACACTGGGATTTATTAATCGAAGCGTTAGTAACAAGTCACCTAGTGTGGTTCTTAAGCTATATCCTGCTCTGGTTAGGCCCCATTTAGATTATGCAGTTCAGTTTTGGTCGTCGTATTATAGAATGGATATAAATTCACTTGAACGTGTCCAACGTAGGATGACTAAGTTAATTCCCCAAATTAGAAATCTTTCATATGAAGAAAGATTAACAAAGCTTAAGTTGCATTCACTGGAAAGGCGAAGAGTTAGGGGTGACATGATAGAAGTTTACAAGTGGATGAATGAACATAACAGGGGTGATATTGATAGGGTATTAAAAATATCAACACAAGACAGAACACGAAACAATGGGTATAAATTGGATAAGTTTAGCTTTAGGAAAGACTTGGGTAAATACTGGTTCAGTAACAGGGTTGTTGATTTGTGGAACCGATTGCCGCGTAACGTGGTGGAGGTGGTGTCCCTCGATTGTTTCAAGCGTGGGTTGGACAAGTATATGAGTGGGATTGGGTGGTTATAGAATAGGAGCTGCCTCGTTTGGGCCAATAGGCCTTCTGCAGTTAACTTTGTTCTTATGTTCTGTCTTGTGTTGATACTTTTAATACCCTATTAATATCCCCTTTGTTATGTCCATTCACCCACTTGTAAACCTCTATCATGTCACCCCTAACTCTTCGCCTTTCCAGTGAATGCAACTTAAGCTTAAGTTAATCTTTCTTCATATGAAAGATTTCTAATTTGGGGAATTAACTTAGTCATCCTACGCTGGACACGTTCAAGTGAATTTATATCCATTCTATAATATGGCGACCAAAACTGAACTGCATAATCTAAATGGGGCCTAACTAGAGGAAGATATAGCTTGAGAACCACACCAGGTGTCTTGTTACTAACGCTGCGATTAATAAATCAAAGTGTCCGATTTACCTTATTACGAACATTTATGCATTGATCTTTTTGTTTTAAATTCTTACTAATCATAACTCCCAGATCCCTTTCGCAATCCGACTTCGAACATAAGAACATAAGAACATAAGAACAAAGAAGAACTCCAGGTGAAGTCACAGTGAGAGGTTGTGTTAACCGGAGCTCCTGAGTGTTGTTATAGCAATATGGAAGTTGTAGTGAAGGACCTGGTGACTCTAGTGGGAGCCCTGAGGACAGAGTTGGACTATCTGCGGGAGGAGGTGCGTCAGCTTAAAAAACTACGAGAAGTAACGAAGGAGGAGACCAGCAGTAAAGGGACCTCGTCTTGGAGAGTTGCGAAAGACAGGGGCCTTAAGAAGACTTTGATAAAGCCGCCTTCAAACGCCATAGCAACTTCAAATTCATTTGACGTTTTGGAGGACGAGTGCTGTGGAGAGACTGTGGATCGCGCAAAAGGGAAAGCAACGAAGAGAAAGGAAGCGCAGGCCCCTCAGAAAGTAAAGGAAGTACCTAAGCAAACATTAGTTGTGGGAGATTCCCAGATAAGGTATTTGGATAGAACGTTTTGTGCTAGAGATAGGGGGAACAGGTTAAGGGTTTGCTATCCCGGAGCTGGCATTGGTGATATTATAAACAACATGAATGATATTATGGCTGGTAATGGGAACAATCCCATTATTTGCATTAGCGTGGGAGGAAATGATGTTGGTCGAGTCAGGAGTGAGGAACTGATTCAGAGGTATAAAACAGCCATAGAGTTAGTTAGGAGCAAGGGAGGAATCCCGATTATATGTGGCATTCTTCCAAGAAAGGGAGTGGGAAATGAATGGATATCGAGGGCACTTGGTGTTAATTGCCGGCTGGAAAGATATTGCAAATCAAATGCAATATCTTTCATAGACAACTGGGAACACTTCTATGGAAGAAATGAAATGTATGCTCGTGATGGGGTGCATCTATCGAGAGCTGGGGTTGTTGCTGTTGCGAACTCGCTAGAAGAAGTGGTTAGAGGTGTTTGTTTGGGTTTAAACTGTTAGTAGTTAGAGGTATGGGAATTGATTTGGAGGAAGGAGGTAATAAAAGTATGTGTTTGTGGGAGAAAGGAATTGGCAAAACGATCAGGGAAAGAGAAGGTCCGCAAAATAACAATTCACTTAGGGTATATTACACTAACAGTAGAAGTCTAAGAAATAAAATTAACGAATTAAATGCTCTTGTCTGCACAGAAAAAATAGATATTATTGCACTTACCGAAACGTGGATGAATGTAGAAAATAGAGAACTATTAGCTGAATATCAAATATATGGATTTAAACTATTTCACACAGATAGATATATTAGACGAGGAGGTGGAGTAGCCATATATGTTAGGGACAATTTGAAATGTAGTCTCAAAGAGGGAATCAAAACAGAGCCACACACAGAAACTATTTGGATTGAATTAAACGAAAAAGCTAATAATATTATAATAGGAGTAATATATAGGCCACCAAATTTAGACAGAATGGAAGCAAAGCATCTATGGGATGAAATATCTAGAGCATCTAGATCTAACAGTATTTATGTCATGGGTGACTTTAATTTTAGCGGAATAAACTGGTTGAACAAAACAGGGAATAGTGAAGCAGAAGATTTTCTAGAATTAATTGACGATTGCTTTCTTACGCAACACATTAAGGAACCAACACGGGAAAATAATATTTTAGATTTAGTGTTAACTAACAGGGAAACGCAAATTAATGACATCGAAATAGGGAGTGAGCTAGGGAGCAGTGATCACAAAGAAATCAGATTTAGCATAGAATGGAATAGACCAGTAGGAGAAAATTCTGTTAAAGTGCCAGATTTTCGAAAAGCTGATTTTAATAGCCTAAGAAATTTTTTGGGTCAAATTGATTGGAATGGCTTGGGTATGGGGTGTGGGCCGGTCTTGGAGCGAGACATGTACCCAGCGATAGGTGACTTAAATGGGGATTTCGATGTGGATTCAATATATAACTTATTTAAGAATATTCTAAACAAAGCACAGGAACGTAGTATACCATACAAATTGAATAGATCGTATACTAATGACCCAAAGTGGATAACAAAGAATTTGAAGAACCTTATAGGTAAAAAGAGAGCTTGGTACAAAAGGATTAAAAATGGGGAGGTCACTTTAGAACAGGAATTCGTACAACTGGTTAGAAATGTTAAAAAAGAGATAAGGAAAGCAAAAAGAAACTATGAAGTTCGCATAGCAGGGCAAGCAAAGACAAATCCTAAAGGGTTTTTTCAGTTATATCGTACTAAGACTAGGGAAAGGATAGGTCCATTAAAAACTGAGACAGGTCAAATAACAGATAGTGATGAAGAGATGAGTAGTATTTTTAATAAATATTTTGTATCTGTATTTACTAAAGAGGAACTTAACAATATGCCTTCAGCCGAACAAGTCTATGTGGGTGGGGACGAGGACAGGTTGACGAGTTTAGCAGTTACCAGGGAGGATGTTCTTAAACAAATAGTAAAACTCAAACCAAACAAATCCCCAGGGCCGGATGAAGTGTTTGCTAGGGTGCTTAAAGAATGCAAAGAGGAGCTTTGTGACCCACTGTCAACCATATTTAATAAATCAATAGAGTCAGGCAGAGTGCCAGAGTTTTGGAAAGTTGCTAATGTGATACCAGTTTTTAAGAAAGGAGATAGATCACTTGCGTCTAACTATCGACCAATTAGCCTAACGTCTATTGTGGGAAAGTTACTCGAATCTATAATAGCAAATAAAATTCGTCTTCATCTTGAAAAACATAAATTAATAATTGAGTCGCAACATGGTTTTATAAATGGCCGTTCATGTTTAACAAATTTGTTATCTTTTTATTCTAGCATTGTTGAGGCAGTTGATAGTGGTAAGGATTGCGATGTTGTATACCTTGACTTTAGCAAAGCTTTTGATACAGTGCCACATGAAAGACTGATTAAAAAAATAGAGTCTCATGGTATTGGGGGTGCTATATTAAGCTGGATTAGGGCATGGCTATACCAAAGGAAACAGAGAGTTAGTATAAATGGAATCAAGTCAGAGTGGGAAAATGTTGTAAGTGGAGTGCCTCAAGGCTCTGTCCTGGGCCCTCTGTTGTTTATAATATATATAAATGATTTAGATTCAGGTTTGAGTAGCAACATTTGCAAATTTGCCGATGATACGAAAATCGGTAGGGAAATTAATTCGGAGGAGGACTCACTATCACTTCAAGTTGATCTAGATAGGGTTTTGAAATGGTCAAAGGATTGGCAGATGCAGTTTAATGCTGATAAATGTAAAGTTCTGAGGTTAGGTAATGATGATAGAGTTACAAGATACGAGCTAGATGGTGTTGTGATTGCGAAGTCGGATTGCGAAAGGGATCTGGGAGTTATGATTAGTAAGAATTTAAAACAAAAGGATCAATGCATAAATGTTCGTAATAAGGCAAATCGGACACTTGGATTTATTAATCGCAGCGTTAGTAACAAGACACCTGGTGTGGTTCTCAAGCTATATCTTGCTCTAGTTAGGCCCCATTTAGATTATGCAGTTCAGTTTTGGTCGCCATATTATAGAATGGATATAAATTCACTTGAACGTGTCCAGCGTAGGATGACTAAGTTAATTCCCCAAATTAGAAATCTTTCATATGAAGAAAGATTAACAAAGCTTAAGTTGCATTCACTGGAAAGGCGAAGAGTTAGGGGTGACATGATAGAGGTTTACAAGTGGATGAATGGACATAACCGGGGGGATATTAATAGGGTATTAAAAGTATCAACACAGGACAGAACACGAAACAATGGATATAAATTGGATAAGTTTAGATTTAGGAAAGACTTGGGTAAATACTGGTTCAGTAACAGGGTTGTTGATTTGTGGAACCAATTGCCGCGTAACATTGTGGAGGTGGGGTCCCTCGATTGTTTCAAGCACGGGTTGGACAAGTATATGAGTGGGATTGGGTGGTTATAGAATAGGAGCTGCCTCGTATGGGCCAATAGGCCTTCTGCAGTTACCTTTGTTCTTATGTTCTTATGTTCAAAGGCAACTGCAGAAGGCCTATTGGCCCATACGAGGCAGCTCCTATTCTATAACCACCCAATCCCACTCATATACTTGTCCAACCCGTGCTTGAAACAATCGAGGGACCCCACCTCCACAATGTTACGCGGCAATTGGTTCCACAAATCAACAACCCTGTTACTGAACCAGTATTTACCCAAGTCTTTCCTAAATCTAAACTTATCCATTTTATACTAATGACCCAAAGTGGATAACAAAGAATTTGAAGAACCTTATAGGTAAAAAGAGAGCTTGGTACAAAAGGATTAAAAATGGGGAGGTCACTTTAGAACAGGAATTCGTACAACTGGTTAGAAATGTTAAAAAAGAGATAAGGAAAGCAAAAAGAAACTATGAAGTTCGCATAGCAGGGCAAGCAAAGACAAATCCTAAAGGGTTTTTTCAGTTATATCGTACTAAGACTAGGGAAAGGATAGGTCCATTAAAAACTGAGACAGGTCAAATAACAGATAGTGATGAAGAGATGAGTAGTATTTTTAATAAATATTTTGTATCTGTATTTACTAAAGAGGAACTTAACAATATGCCTTCAGCCGAACAAGTCTATGTGGGTGGGGACGAGGACAGGTTGACGAGTTTAGCAGTTACCAGGGAGGATGTTCTTAAACAAATAGTAAAACTCAAACCAAACAAATCCCCAGGGCCGGATGAAGTGTTTGCTAGGGTGCTTAAAGAATGCAAAGAGGAGCTTTGTGACCCACTGTCAACCATATTTAATAAATCAATAGAGTCAGGCATAGTGCCAGAGTTTTGGAAAGTTGCTAATGTGATACCAGTTTTTAAGAAAGGAGATAGATCACTTGCGTCTAACTATCGACCAATTAGCCTAACGTCTATTGTGGGAAAGTTACTCGAATCTATAATAGCAAATAAAATTCGTCTTCATCTTGAAAAACATAAATTAATAATTGAGTCGCAACATGGTTTTATAAATGGCCGTTCATGTTTAACAAATTTGTTATCTTTTTATTCTAGCATTGTTGAGGCAGTTGATAGTGGTAAGGATTGCGATGTTGTATACCTTGACTTTAGCAAAGCTTTTGATACAGTGCCACATGAAAGACTGATTAAAAAAATAGAGTCTCATGGTATTGGGGGTGCTATATTAAGCTGGATTAGGGCATGGCTATACCAAAGGAAACAGAGAGTTAGTATAAATGGAATCAAGTCAGAGTGGGAAAATGTTGTAAGTGGAGTGCCTCAAGGCTCTGTCCTGGGACCTCTGTTGTTTATAATATATATAAATGATTTAGATTCAGGTTTGAGTAGCAACATTTGCAAATTTGCCGATGATACGAAAATCGGTAGGGAAATTAATTCGGAGGAGGACTCACTATCACTTCAAGTTGATCTAGATAGGGTTTTGAAATGGTCAAAGGATTGGCAGATGCAGTTTAATGCTGATAAATGTAAAGTTCTGAGGTTAGGTAATGATGATAGAGTTACAAGATACGAGCTAGATGGTGTTGTGATTGCGAAGTCGGATTGCGAAAGGGATCTGGGAGTTATGATTAGTAAGAATTTAAAACAAAAGGATCAATGCATAAATGTTCGTAATAAGGCAAATCGGACACTTGGATTTATTAATCGCAGCGTTAGTAACAAGACACCTGGTGTGGTTCTCAAGCTATATCTTGCTCTAGTTAGGCCCCATTTAGATTATGCAGTTCAGTTTTGGTCGCCATATTATAGAATGGATATAAATTCACTTGAACGTGTCCAGCGTAGGATGACTAAGTTAATTCCCCAAATTAGAAATCTTTCATATGAAGAAAGATTAACAAAGCTTAAGTTGCATTCACTGGAAAGGCGAAGAGTTAGGGGTGACATGATAGAGGTTTACAAGTGGATGAATGGACATAACCGGGGGGATATTAATAGGGTATTAAAAGTATCAACACAGGACAGAACACGAAACAATGGATATAAATTGGATAAGTTTAGATTTAGGAAAGACTTGGGTAAATACTGGTTCAGTAACAGGGTTGTTGATTTGTGGAACCAATTGCCGCGTAACATTGTGGAGGTGGGGTCCCTCGATTGTTTCAAGCACGGGTTGGACAAGTATATGAGTGGGATTGGGTGGTTATAGAATAGGAGCTGCCTCGTATGGGCCAATAGGCCTTCTGCAGTTACCTTTGTTCTTATGTTCTTATGTTCTTATACCCATTGTTTCGTGTTCTGTCCTGTGTTGATACTTTTAATACCCTATTAATATCTCCCCGGTTATGTCCATTCATCCACTTGTAAACCTCTATCATGTCACCCCTAACTCTTCGCCTTTCCAGTGAATGCAACTTAAGCTTTGTTAATCTTTCTTCATATGAAAGATTTCTAATTTGGGAAATTAACTTAGTCATCCTACGCTGGACACGTTCAAGTGAATTTATATCCATTCTATAATATGGCGACCAAAACTGAACTGCATAATCTAAATGGGGCCTAACTAGAGCAAGATATAGCTTGAGAACCACACCAGGTGTCTTGTTACTAACGCTGCGATTAATAAATCCAAGTGTCCGATTTGCCTTATTACGAACATTTATGCATTGATCCTTTTGTTTTAAATTCTTACTAATCATAACTCCCAGATCCCTTTCGCAATCCGACTTCGCAATCACAACACCATCTAGCTCGTATCTTGTAACTCTATCATCATTACCTAACCTCAGAACTTTACATTTATCAGCATTAAACTGCATCTGCCAATCCTTTGACCATTTCAAAACCCTATCTAGATCAACTTGAAGTGATAGTGAGTCCTCCTCCGAATTAATTTCCCTACCGATTTTCGTATCATCGGCAAATTTGCAAATGTTGCTACTCAAACCTGAATCTAAATCATTTATATATATTATAAACAACAGAGGTCCCAGGACAGAGCCTTGAGGCACTCCACTTACAACATTTTCCCACTCTGACTTGATTCCATTTATACTAACTCTCTGTTTCCTTTGGTATAGCCATGCCCTAATCCAGCTTAATATAGCACCCCCAATACCATGAGACTCTATCTTTTTAATCAGTCTTTCATGTGGCACTGTATCAAAAGCTTTGCTAAAGTCAAGGTATACAACATCGCAATCCTTACCACTATCAACTGCCTCAACAATGCTAGAATAAAAAGATAACAAATTTGTTAAACATGAACGGCCATTTATAAAACCATGTTGCGACTCAATTATTAATTTATGTTTTTCAAGATGAAGACGAATTTTATTTGCTATTATAGATTCGAGTAACTTTCCCACAATAGACGTTAGGCTAATTGGTCGATAGTTAGACGCAAGTGATCTATCTCCTTTCTTAAAAACTGGTATCACATTAGCAACTTTCCAAAACTCTGGCACTCTGCCTGACTCTATTGATTTATTAAATATGGTTGACAGTGGGTCACAAAGCTCCTCTTTGCATTCTTTAAGCACCCTGGCAAACACTTCATCCGGCCCTGGGGATTTGTTTGGTTTGAGTTTTACTATTTGCAATCTCAACACCATCTAGCTCGTATCTTGTAACTCTATCATCATTACCTAACCTCAGAACTTTACATTTATCAGCATTAAACTGCATCTGCCAATCCTTTGACCATTTCAAAACCCTATCTAGATCAACTTGAAGTGATAGTGAGTCCTCCTCCGAATTAATTTCCCTACCGATTTTCGTATCATCGGCAAATTTGCAAATATTGCTACTCAAACCTGAATCTAAATCATTTATATATATTATAAACAACAGAGCCTTGAGGCACTCCACTTACAACATTTTCCCACCCTGACTTGATTCCATTTATACTAACTCTCTGTTTCCTTTGGTATAGCCATGCCCCAATCCAGCTTAATATAGCACCCCCAATACCATGAGACTCTATCTTTTTAATCAGTCTTTCATGTGGCACTGTATCAGAAGCTCTGCTAAAGTCAAGGTACACAACATCACAATCCTTACCACTATCAACTGCCTCAACTATGCTAGAATAAAAAGATAACAAATTTGTTAAACATGAACGGCCATTTTTAAAACCATGTTGCGACTCAGTTATTAATTTATGTTTTTCAAGATGGAGACGAATTGTATTTGCAATTATCGATTCGAGTAACTTTCCCACAATAGACGTTAGGCTAATTGGCCGATAGTTTGACGCAAGTGATCTATCTCCTTTCTTAAAAACTGGTATCACATTAGCAACTTTCCAAAACTTTGGCACTCTGCCTGACTCTATTGATTTATTAAATATGGTTGACAGTGGGTCACAAAGCTCCTTTTTGCATTCTTTAAGCACCCTGGCAAACACTTCATCCGGCCCTGGGGATTTGTTTGGTTTGAGTTTTACTATTTGTTTAAGAACTCCTTCCCTGGTAACTGCTAAACTCGTCAACCTGTCCTCGTCCCCACCCACATAGACTTGTTTGGCTGAAGGCATATTGTTAAGTTCCTCTTTAGTAAATACAGATACAAAATATTTATTAAAAATACTACTCATCTCTTCATCACTATCTGTTATTTGACCTGTCTCAGTTTTTAATGGACCTATCCTTTCCCTAGTCTTAGTACGATATAACTGAAAAAAACCTTTAGGATTTGACTTTGATTGCTCTGCTATGCGAACTTTATAGTTTCTTTTTGCTTTCCTAATCTCTTTTTTAACATTTCTAACCAGTTGTATGAATTCCTGTTCTAAACTGACTTCCCCATTCTTAATCCTTTTGTACCAAGCTCTCTTTTTACCTATAAGGTTTCTCAAATTATTTGTTATCCACTTTGGGTCATTAGTATTCGATCTATTCAATTTGTATGGTATACTACGTTCCTGTGCTTTGTTTAGAATATTCTTAAATAAGATATATATTAAATCCGCATCGAAATCCCCTCTTTCGTCACCTATCGCTGGGTTTATGTCTTGCTCCAAGACCGGCCCACACACCATACCCAAGACTTTCCAATCTATTTGACCCAAAAAATTTCTTAGGCTATTAAAATCAGCTTTTCGAAAATCTGGCACTTTAACAGAATTTTCTCCTACAGGTCTATTCCATTCTATGCTAAATCTGATTACTTTGTGATCACTGTTCCCTAGCTCACTCCCTATTTCGATGTCATTAATTTGTGTTTCCCCTGTTAGTTAACACTAAATCTAAGATATTATTTTCCCGCGTTGGTTCCTTAATGTGTTGCGTAAGAAAGCAATCGTCAATTAATTCTAGAAAATCTTCTGCTTCACTATTCCCTGTTTTGATCACCCAGTATATTCCACTAAAATTAAAGTCACCCATGACATAAATACTGTTAGATCTAGATGCTCTAGATATTTCATCCCATAGATGCTTTGCTTCCATTCTGTCTAATTTTGGTGGCCTATATATAACTCCTATTATAATTTTATTTGCTTTTTTGTTTAATTCTATCCAAATAGTTCCTGTGTGTGGCTCAGTTTTGATTCCCTCTTTGAGACTACATTTCAAATTGTCCCTAACATATATGGCTACTCCCCCTCCTCGTCTAATATATCTATCTGTGTGAAATAGTTTAAATCCATTAATTTGATATTCAGCTAATAGTTCTCTATTTTCTACATTCATCCACGTTTCGGTAAGTGCAATAATATCTATTTTTTCTGTGCAGACAAGAGCATTTAATTCGTTAATTTTATTTCTTAGACTTCTACTGTTAGTGTAATATACCCTAAGTGAATTGTTATTTTGAGGCCCTTTTCTTTCCCTGATCATTTTGTCAATTCTTTTCTCCCACGAACACATACTTTTATTACCTCCTTCCTCCAAATCAATTCCCATACCACTATCTACTAACAGTTTAAACCCAAACAAACACCTCTAACTACTGGTTCCAACGAGTTCGCAACAGCAACAACCCCAGCCCCGGATAGATGCACCCCATCACGAGCATACATTTCATTTTTTCCATAGAAGTGTTCCCAGTTGTCTATGAAAGATATTGCATTTGATTTGCAACATCTTTCCAGCCGACAATTAAATAAAATAAATAAATAATAAATATGTTTATTCGGGTAAGGTACATACATACAAGTGATGTTACATTAAAGGATTGATATATAGATAGAGCTAGTATATACAATGCCTAAATCCAATATTACACAATGCATTTCGGGAAAGAAAAACATTAATATCTAGAACTTAATACTAATTGAGCATAAAGAATAAAAAGTGTTGAGAACAAATACAAATAAAGATAAAAAAAAAGGGGGGAACATGACTGAAAAAGCAGCACAAATACAATAGGTTGACAAACAGTGTTGATTAAAAAAAAATAACAGACATGGGTTGACAATAGAGGAGTGAGGAAGGTTACAGGGAATTTATTAGGTAGTGTTTAGTTTTTATCTTAAACTGGTTGAAAGAGGTACAGTCTTTAACATGGTTGGGAAGGTCATTCCACATTCTGGGTCCCTTGATTTGTAGCACATTTCTAGTTTGATAAAGTCGTACTCTAGGAATATCAAAACTGTATTTATTTCTGGTGTGGTGCTCATGGGTTCTGTTACAACCTTCAATGAAGCTTTTGAGGTCAGGATTGGCATTACAGTTCAGCGTTTTATATATGTATAATACACAAGAGAGAATGTGCAGTGACTTAATATCTAACATATTCAGAGATTTGAGTAAGGGTACCGAGTGATGTCTGGGGCCAGAGTTGGATATTGTCCTAATAGCAGCTTTGTGTTGGGTAATTAGAGGACGTAAATTATTTTGGGTAGTAGAACCCCAAGCACAAATACCATAGTTGAGGTATGGATAGATGAGGGAGTAATAGAGAGTAACCAGGGCAGGACGGGGTACATAATATCTGATCTTAGAAAGAATGCCGACAGTTTTTGAAACTTTTTTTGATATATTTAGAATGTGTCCCTGGAAATTCAGCTTGTGGTCGATGAGAACCCCAAGGAATTTGCCGTCTAATTTGTTACAAATTTGGGTATTGTTTATTTTGAGATTTATCTGATTAGAGGATTTATTGACACCAAGTGCCCTCGACATCCATTCATTTCCCACTCTCTTTCTTGGTAGAATGCCACATATGATTGTTATATTATCATTGCAATATGGAGGTTGTAGTTAAGGACCTGGTGACTCTAGTGGGAGCCCTAAGGACAGAGTTGGACTTTCTGCGGGAGGAGGTGCGTCAGCTCAAAAAACAACGAGAAGTAACGAAGGAGGAGACCAGCAGTAAAGGGACCTCGTCTTGGAGAGTTGTGAAAGACAGGCGCCTTAAGAAGACTTTGATAAAGCCGCCTTCAAACGCCATAGCAACTTCTAATTCATTTGACGTTTTGGAGGACGAGTGCTGTGGAGAGACTGTGGATCGCGCAAAAGGGAAAGCAACGAAGAGAAAGGAAGCGCAGGCCCCTCAGAAAGTAAAGGAAGAACCTAAGCAAACATTAGTTGTGGGAGATTCCCAGATAAGGTATTTGGATAGAACGTTTTATGCTAGAGATAGGGGGAACAGGTTAAGGGTTTGCTATCCCGGAGCTGGCATTGGTGATATTATAAACAACATGAATGATATTATGGCTGGTAATGGGAACAATCCCATTATTTGCATTAGCGTGGGAGGAAATGATGTTGGTCGAGTTAGGAGTGAGGAACTGATTCAGAGGTATAAAACAGCCATAGAGTTAGTTAGGAGCAAGGGAGGAATCCCGATCATATGTGGCATTCTTCCAAGAAAGGGAGTGGGAAATGAATGGATATCGAGGGCACTTGGTGTCAATTGCCGGCTGGAAAGATATTGCAAATCAAATGCAATATCTTTCATAGACAACTGGGAACACTTCTATGGAAGAAATGAAATGTATGCTCGTGATGGGGTGCATCTATCGAGAGCTGGGGTTGTTGCTGTTGCGAACTCGTTAGAAGAAGTGGTTAGAGGTGTTTGTTTGGGTTTAAACTGTTAGTAGATAGAGGTATGGGAATTGATTTGGAGGAAGGAGGTAATAAAAGTATGTGTTTGTGGGAGAAAGGAATTGGCAAAACGATCAGGGAAAGAGAAGGTCCGCAAAATAACAATTCACTTAGGGTATATTACACTAACAGTAGAAGTCTAAGAAATAAAATTAACGAATTAAATGCTCTTGTCTGCACAGAAAAATAGATATTATTGCACTTACCGAAACGTGGATGAATGTAGAAAATAGAGAACTATTAGCTGAATATCAAATATATGGATTTAAACTATTTCACACAGATAGATATATTAGACGAGGAGGTGGAGTAGCCATATATGTTAGGGACAATTTGAAATGTAGTCTCAAAGAGGGAATCAAAACAGAGCCACACACAGAAACTATTTGGATTGAATTAAACGAAAAAGCTAATAATATTATAATAGGAGTAATATATAGGCCACCAAATTTAGACAGAATGGAAGCAAAGCATCTATGGGATGAAATATCTAGAGCATCTAGATCTAACTGTATTTATGTCATGGGTGACTTTAATTTTAGCGGAATAAACTGGTTGAACAAAACAGGGAATAGTGAAGCAGAAGATTTTCTAGAATTAATTGACGATTGCTTTCTTACGCAACACATTAAGGAACCAACACGGGAAAATAATATTTTAGATTTAGTATTAACTAACAGGGAAACGCAAATTAATGACATCGAAATAGGGAGTGAGCTAGGGAGCAGTGATCACAAAGAAATCAGATTTAGCATAGAATGGAATAGACCAGTAGGAGAAAATTCTGTTAAAGTGCCAGATTTTCGAAAAGCTGATTTTAATAGCCTAAGAAATTTTTTGGGTCAAATTGATTGGAAAGTCTTGGGTATGGGGTGTGGGCCGGTCTTGGAGCGAGACATGAACCCAGCGATAGGTGACTTAAATGGGGATTTCGATGTGGATTCAATACATAACTTATTTAAGAATATTCTAAACAAAGCACAGGAACGTAGTATACCATACAAATTGAATAGATCGAATACTAATGACCCAAAGTGGATAACAAAGAATTTGAAGAACCTTATAGGTAAAAAGAGAGCTTGGTACAAAAGGATTAAAAATGGGGAGGTCACTTTAGAACAGGAATTCGTACAACTGGTTAGAAATGTTAAAAAAGAGATAAGGAAAGCAAAAAGAAACTATGAAGTTCGCATAGCAGGGCAAGCAAAGACAAATCCTAAAGGGTTTTTTCAGTTATATCGTACTAAGACTAGGGAAAGGATAGGTCCATTAAAAACTGAGACAGGTCAAATAACAGATAGTGATGAAGAGATGAGTAGTATTTTTAATAAATATTTTGTATCTGTATTTACTAAAGAGGAACTTAACAATATGCCTTCAGCCGAACAAGTCTATGTGGGTGGGGACGAGGACAGGTTGACGAGTTTAGCAGTTACCAGGGAGGATGTTCTTAAACAAATAGTAAAACTCAAACCAAACAAATCCCCAGGGCCGGATGAAGTGTTTGCCAGGGTGCTTAAAGAATGCAAAGAGGAGCTTTGTGACCCACTGTCAACCATATTTAATAAATCAATAGAGTCAGGCAGAGTGCCAGAGTTTTGGAAAGTTGCTAATGTGATACCAGTTTTTAAGAAAGGAGATAGATCACTTGCGTCTAACTATCGACCAATTAGCCTAACGTCTATTGTGGGAAAGTTACTCGAATCTATAATAGCAAATAAAATTCGTCTTCATCTTGAAAAACATAAATTAATAATTGAGTCGCAACATGGTTTTATAAATGGCCGTTCATGTTTAACAAATTTGTTATCTTTTTATTCTAGCATTGTTGAGGCAGTTGATAGTGGTAAGGATTGCGATGTTGTATACCTTGACTTTAGCAAAGCTTTTGATACAGTGCCACATGAAAGACTGATTAAAAAAATAGAGTCTCATGGTATTGGGGGTGCTATATTAAGCTGGATTAGGGCATGGCTATACCAAAGGAAACAGAGAGTTAGTATAAATGGAATCAAGTCAGAGTGGGAAAATGTTGTAAGTGGAGTGCCTCAAGGCTCTGTCCTGGGACCTCTGTTGTTTATAATATATATTTTTATTAGATTCAGGTTTGAGTAGCAACATTTGCAAATTTGCCGATGATACGAAAATCGGTAGGGAAATTAATTCGGAGGAGGACTCACTATCACTTCAAGTTGATCTAGATAGGGTTTTGAAATGGTCAAAGGATTGGCAGATGCAGTTTAATGCTGATAAATGTAAAGTTCTGAGGTTAGGTAATGATGATAGAGTTACAAGATACGAGCTAGATGGTGTTGTGATTGCGAAGTCGGATTGCGAAAAGGATCTGGGAGTTATGATTAGTAAGAATTTAAAACAAAAGGATCAATGCATAAATGTTCGTAATAAGGCAAATCGGACACTTGGATTTATTAATCGCAGCGTTAGTAACAAGACACCTGGTGTGGTTCTCAAGCTATATCTTGCTCTAGTTAGGCCCCATTTAGATTATGCAGTTCAGCTTTGGTCGCCATATTATAGAATGGATATAAATTCACTTGAACGTGTCCAGCGTAGGATGACTAAGTTAATTCCCCAAATTAGAAATCTTTCATATGAAGAAAGATTAACAAAGCTTAAGTTGCATTCACTGGAAAGGCGAAGAGTTAGGGGTGACATGATAGAGGTTTACAAGTGGATGAATGGACATAACCGGGGGGATATTAATAGGGTATTAAAAGTATCAACACAGGACAGAACACGAAACAATGGATATAAATTGGATAAGTTTAGATTTAGGAAAGACTTGGGTAAATACTGGTTCAGTAACAGGGTTGTTGATTTGTGGAACCAATTGCCGCGTAACATTGTGGAGGTGGGGTCCCTCGATTGTTTCAAGCACGGGTTGGACAAGTATATGAGTGGGATTGGGTGGTTATAGAATAGGAGCTGCCTCGTATGGGCCAATAGGCCTTCTGCAGTTACCTTTGTTCTTATGTTCTTATGTTCTTAGACGTAAGGCTAATTACGTCTATGCGAACTATGAAGTTCGCATAGCAGGGCAAGCAAAGACAAATCCTGAAGGGTTTTTTCAGTTGTATCGTACTGGGACTGGGGAAAGGATGGGTCCATTAAAAACTGAGACAGGTCAAATAACGGATAGTGGTGAGGAGATGAGTAGTATTTTTAATAAATGTTTTGTATCTGTATTTACTGAAGAGGAACTTAACAATGTGCCTTCGGCCGAACAGGTCTGTGTGGGTGGGGACGGGGACAGGTTGACGAGTTTGGCGGTTACCAGGGGGGATGTTCTTAGGCAGATAGTGAAACTCGGGCCAAACAGGTCCCCGGGGCCGGATGAGGTGTTTGCCGGGGTGCTTGGGGAGTGCAAGGAGGAGCTTTGTGACCCGCTGTCAGCCATATTTGGTAAATCAATGGAGTCGGGCAGGGTGCCGGGGTTTTGGAAGGTTGCTGGTGTGGTGCCAGTTTTTGGGAAAGGAGATAGATCACTTGCGTCTGGCTGTCGACCAATTGGCCTGGCGTCTGTTGTGGGAAAGTTGCTCGAATCTGTGATGGCAAATGAGATTCGTCTTCATCTTGGGAAACATAGGTTGATGGTTGAGTCGCGGCATGGTTTTGTAAGTGGCCGTTCGTGTTTGACAAATTTGTTATCTTTTTGTTCTAGCATTGTTGAGGCAGTTGATGGTGGTAGGGGTTGCGATGTTGTGTGCCTTGACTTTGGCGTTGCTTTTGATGCAGTGCCACGTGGGGGACTGATTGGGGGGATAGAGTCTCATGGTGTTGGGGGTGCTGTATTAGGCTGGATTGGGGCATGGCTGTGCCGGGGGAGGCAGAGAGTTGGTATAGGTGGAGTCGGGTCGGAGTGGGAAGGTGTTGTAGGTGGAGTGCCTCAGGGCTCTGTCCTGGGACCTCTGTTGTTTGTAATATATATGGGTGATTTGGATTCGGGTTTGAACATAAGAACATAAGAACATAAGAACAAAGGTAACTGCAGAAGGCCTATTGGCCCATGCGAGGCAGCTCCTATTCTATAACCACCCAATCCCACTCATATACTTGTCCAACCCGTGCTTGAAACAATCGAGGGACCCCACCTCCACAATGTTACGCGGCAATTGGTTCCACAAATCAACAACCCTGTTACTGAACCAGTATTTACCCAAGTCTTTCCTAAATCTAAACTTATCCAATTTATACCCATTGTTTCGTGTTCTGTCCTGTGTTGATACTTTTAATACCCTATTAATATCCCCCCGGTTATGTCCATTCATCCACTTGTAAACCTCTATCATGTCACCCCTAACTCTTCGCCTTTCCAGTGAATGCAACTTAAGCTTTGTTAATCTTTCTTCATATGAAAGATTTCTAATTTGGGGAATTAACTTAGTCATCCTACGCTGGACACGTTCAAGTGAATTTATATCCATTCTATAATATGGCGACCAAAACTGAACTGCATAATCTAAATGGGGTCTAACTAGAGCAAGATATAGCTTGAGAACCACACCAGGTGTCTTGTTACTAACGCTGCGATTAATAAATCCAAGTGTCCGATTTGCCTTATTACGAACATTTATGCATTGATCCTTTTGTTTTAAATTCTTACTAATCATAACTCCCAGATCCCTTTCGCAATCCGACTTCGCAATCACAACACCATCTAGCTCGTATCTTGTAACTCTATCATCATTACCTAACCTCAGAACTTTACATTTATCAGTATTAAACTGCATCTGCCAATCCTTTGACCATTTCAAAACCCTATCTAGATCAACTTGAAGTGATAGTGAGTCCTCCTCCGAATTAATTTCCCTACCGATTTTCGTATCATCGGCAAATTTGCAAATGTTGCTACTCAAACCTGAATCTAAATCATTTATATATATTATAAACAACAGAGGTCCCAGGACAGAGCCTTGAGGCACTCCACTTACAACATTTTCCCACTCTGACTTGATTCCATTTATACTAACTCTCTGTTTCCTTTGGTATAGCCATGCCCTAATCCAGCTTAATATAGCACCCCCAATACCATGAGACTCTATCTTTTTAATCAGTCTTTCATGTGGCACTGTATCAAAAGCTTTGCTAAAGTCAAGGTATACAACATCGCAATCCTTACCACTATCAACTGCCTCAACAATGCTAGAATAAAAAGATAACAAATTTGTTAAACATGAACGGCCATTTATAAAACCATGTTGCGACTCAATTATTAATTTATGTTTTTCAAGATGAAGACGAATTTTATTTACTATTATAGATTCGAGTAACTTTCCCACAATAGACGTTAGGCTAATTGGTCGATAGTTAGACGCAAGTGATCTATCTCCTTTCTTAAAAACTGGTATCACATTAGCAACTTTCCAAAACTCCGGCACTCTGCCTGACTCTATTGATTTATTAAATATGGTTGACAGTGGGTCACAAAGCTCCTCTTTGCAAAGCTCCTCTTTGAGTAGCAGCATTTGCGGGTTTGCCGGTGATGCGGGGAGGTTGGTTCGGAGGAGGACTCACTGTCACTTCAAGTTGATCTGGATGGGGTTTTGAAGTGGTCAAGGGATTGGCAGATGCAGTTTAATGCTGATAAATGTAAAGTTCTGAGGTTAGGTAATGATGATAGAGTTACAAGATACGAGCTAGATGGTGTTGTGATTGCGAAGTCGGATTGCGAAAGGGATCTGGGAGTTATGATTAGTAAGAATTTAAAACAAAAGGATCAATGCATAAATGTTCGTAATAAGGCAAATCGGACACTTGGATTTATTAATCGCAGCGTTAGTAACAAGACACCTGGTGTGGTTCTCAAGCTATATCTTGCTCTAGTTAGGCCCCATTTAGATTATGCAGTTCAGTTTTGGTCGCCATATTATAGAATGGATATAAATTCACTTGAACGTGTCCAGCGTAGGATGACTAAGTTAATTCCCCAAATTAGAAATCTTTCATATGAAGAAAGATTAACAAAGCTTAAGTTGCATTCACTGGAAAGGCGAAGAGTTAGGGGTGACATGATAGAGGTTTACAAGTGGATGAATTCACATAACAAGGGGGATATTAATAGGGTATTAAAAGTATCAACACAGGACAGAACACGAAACAATGGGTATAAATTGGATAAGTTTAGATTTAGGAAACACTTGGGTAAATACTGGTTCAGTAACAGGGTTGTTGATTTGTGGAACCAATTGCCGCGTAACATTGTGGAGGTGGGGTCCCTCGATTGTTTCAAGCACGGGTTGGACAAGTATATGAGTGGGATTGGGTGGTTATAGAATAGGAGCTGCCTCGTATGGGCCAATAGGCCTTCTGCAGTTACCTTTGTTCTTATGTTCTAATTGGTCGATAGTTTGACGCAAGTGATTTATCTCCTTTCTTAAAAACTGGGATCACATTAGCAACTTTCCATAATTCTGGCACTCTGCCTGACTATTGATTTATTAAATATGGTAGACAGTGGGTCGCAAATCTCCTCTTTGCATTCTTTAAGCACCCTGGCAAACACTTCATCCGGCCCTGGGGATTTTTTTGGTTTGAGTTTTACTATTTGTTTAAGAACATCCTCCCTGGTAACTGCTAAACTAGTCAACCTGTCCTCGTCCTCACCCACATATACTTGTTCCGCTGAAGGCATATCGTCAAGTTCCTCTTTAGTAAACACAGATATAAAATATTTATTAAAAATACTACTCATCTCTTCATCACTATCTGTTATTTGACCTGTCTCAGTTTTTAATGGACCTATCCTTTCCCTAATCTTTGTCCGGTATAACTGGAAAAACCCTTTAGGATTTGTCTTCGCTTGCTTTGCTATTCGAACTTCATAGTTTCTTTTTGCTTTCCTTATCTCTTTTTTAGTATTTCTAACCAGTTGTACGAATTCCTGTTCTAAACTGACTTCCCCATTCTTAATCCTTTTGTACCACGCTCTCTTTTTACCTATAAGGCTCTTCAGATCCCTTGTTATCCACTTTGGATCATTAGTGTTCGATCTATTCAATTGATATGGTATACTACATTCCTGGGCTTTGCTTAGAATATTTTTAAATAGGTTATGAATTGAATCCACATCGAAAACCCCTTTTACGTCACCTATCGCTGGGTTAACGTCTAGCTCCAATACCGGCCCACATCCCATACCTAAGACTTTCCAATCTATTTGACCCCAAAAAATTCTTAGGCTATTGAAATCAGCTTTTCGAAAATCTGGCACTTTAACAGTATTTTCTCCTACAGATCTATTACATTCAATGCTAAATCTAATTTCTTTATGATCACTGTTCCCTAGCTCACTCACTATTTCCATGTCCTTAATTTGTGTCTCCCTGTTAGTTAACACTAAATCTAAAATATTATTTCCCCGCGTCGGTTCCTTAATGTGTTGCGTAAGAAAGCAATCGTCAATTAATTCTAGAAAATCTTCTGCTTCATTATTCCCTGTTTTATTCAACCAGTTTATTCCACTAAAATTAAAGTCACCCATGACATAAATACTGTTAGATCTAGATGCTCTAGATATTTCCTCCCATAGATGCTTTGCTTCCATTCTGTCTAAATTTGGTGGCCTATATGTAACTCCTATTATAATATTATTTGCTTTTTCGTTTAATTCTATCCAAATAGTTTCTGTATGTAGCTCAGTTTTGATTCCCTCTTTGAGACTACATTTCAATTTGTCCCTAACATATATGGCTACTCCCCCTCCTCGTCTAATATATCTATCTGTGTGAAATAGTTTAAATCCATTGATTTGATATTGAGCTAATAGCTCTCTATTTTCTACATTCATCCACGTTTCGGTAAGTGCAATAATATCTATTTTTTCTGTGCAGACAAGAGCATTTAAATCGTTTATTTTGTTTCTCAGACTTCTAGTGTTAGTGTAATATACCCTAAGTGAATAGTTATTTTGAGGCCCTTCTCTTTCCCTGATCATTTTGCCAATTCTTTTCTCCCACAAACACATACTTTTATTATTTCCTTCCTCCAAATCAATTCCCATACCACTATCTACTAACAGTTTAAACCCAAACAAATGCCTCTAACCACTGGTTCCAATGAGTTCGCAACAGCAACAACCCCTGCCCTCGATAGATGCACCCCATCCCGAGCATACATTTCATTTCTTCCATAGAAGTTGTCTATGAAAGATATTGCATTTGATTTGCAATATCTTTCCAACTGGCAATTGACACCAAGTGCCCTCGATATCCATTCATTTCCCACTCCCTTTCTTGGAAGAATGCCACATATGATCGGGATTCCTCCCCTGCTCCTAACTAATTCTATGGCTGTTTTATACCTTTTAATCAGTTCCTCACTCCTAACTCGACCAACATCATTTCCTCCCACGCTAATGCAAATAACGCGATTGTTCCCATTTCCAGCCATAATATCATTCATGTTGTTTATAATATCACCAATACCAGCTCCGGGATAGCAAACCCTTAACCTGTTCCCCCTATCTCTGGCACAAAACGTTCTATCCAAATACCTTATCTGGGAATCTCCCACAACTAAGGTTTGCTTAGCTACTTCCTTTACTCTCCGAGGGGTCTGTGCTTCCTTGCTCTTCGTTGCTTTCCCTTTTGTGCGATCCGCAGTCTCACCACAGCACTCGTCCTCCAAAACGTCAAATGAATTAGAAGTTGTTATGGCGTTTGAAGGCGGCTTTATCAAAGTCTTCTTAAGGCCCCTGTCTTTCACAACTCTCCAGGACGAGGTCCCTTTACTACTGGTCTCCTCCTTCGTTACTTCTCGTTGTTCTTTCAGCTGACGCACCTCCTCCCGCAGAGAGTCCAACTCTGTCCTCAGGGCTCCCACTAGAGTCACCACGTCCTTCACTACAACTTCCATATTGCTATGATAATATAACAACACTCAGGAGCTCCGGCTAACACACCCTCTCACTGAGACTGTCTGCGCCTGATTGAGACTGTCTGCGCCTGACTGAGACTGTCTGCGCCTGACTGAGACTGTCTGCGCCTGACTGAGACTGTCTGCGCCTGACTCTGAGACTGTCTGCGCCTGACCTGTCTCAGTTTTTAATGGACCTATCCTTTCCCTAGTCTTAGTTCGATATAACTGAAAAAAAAACCTTAGGATTTAAGAACATAAGAACATAAGAACAAAGGTAACTGCAGAAGGCCTATTGGCCCATACGAGGCAGCTCCTATTCTATAACCACCCAATCCCACTCATATACTTGTCCAACCCGTGCTTGAAACAATCGAGGGACCCCACCTCCACAATGTTACGCGGAAATTGGTTCCACAAATCAACAACCCTGTTACTGAACCAGTATTTACCCAAGTCTTTCCTAAATCTAAACTTATCCAATTTATATCCATTGTTTCGTGTTCTGTCCTGTGTTGATACTTTTAATACCCTATTAATATCCCCCCGGTTATGTCCATTCATCCACTTGTAAACCTCTATCATGTCACCCCTAACTCTTCGCCTTTCCAGTGAATGCAACTTAAGCTTTGTTAATCTTTCTTCATATGAAAGATTTCTAATTTGGGGAATTAACTTAGTCATCCTACGCTGGACACGTTCAAGTGAATTTATATCCATTCTATAATATGGCGACCAAAACTGAACTGCATAATCTAAATGGGGCCTAACTAGAGCAAGATATAGCTTGAGAACCACACCAGGTGTCTTGTTACTAACGCTGCGATTAATAAATCCAAGTGTCCGATTTGCCTTATTACGAACATTTATGCATTGATCCTTTTGTTTTAAATTCTTACTAATCATAACTCCCAGATCCCTTTCGCAATCCGACTTCGCAATCACAACACCATCTAGCTCGTATCTTGTAACTCTATCATCATTACCTAACCTCAGAACTTTACATTTATCAGCATTAAACTGCATCTGCCAATCCTTTGACCATTTCAAAACCCTATCTAGATCAACTTGAAGTGATAGTGAGTCCTCCTCCGAATTAATTTCCCTACCGATTTTCGTATCATCGGCAAATTTGCAAATGTTGCTACTCAAACCTGAATCTAAATCATTTATATATATTATAAACAACAGAGGTCCCAGGACAGAGCCTTGAGGCACTCCACTTACAACATTTTCCCACTCTGACTTGATTCCATTTATACTAACTCTCTGTTTCCTTTGGTATAGCCATGCCCTAATCCAGCTTAATATAGCACCCCCAATACCATGAGACTCTATTTTTTTAATCAGTCTTTCATGTGGCACTGTATCAAAAGCTTTGCTAAAGTCAAGGTATACAACATCGCAATCCTTACCACTATCAACTGCCTCAACAATGCTAGAATAAAAAGATAACAAATTTGTTAAACATGAACGGCCATTTATAAAACCATGTTGCGACTCAATTATTAATTTATGTTTTTCAAGATGAAGACGAATTTTATTTGCTATTATAGATTCGAGTAACTTTCCCACAATAGACGTTAGGCTAATTGGTCGATAGTTAGACGCAAGTGATCTATCTCCTTTCTTAAAAACTGGTATCACATTAGCAACTTTCCAAAACTCTGGCACTCTGCCTGACTCTATTGATTTATTAAATATGGTTGACAGTGGGTCACAAAGCTCCTCTTTGCATTCTTTAAGCACCCTAGCAAACACTTCATCCGGCCCTGGGGATTTGTTTGGTTTGAGTTTTACTATTTGTTTAAGAACATCCTCCCTGGTAACTGCTAAACTCGTCAACCTGTCCTCGTCCCCACCCACATAGACTTGTTCGGCTGAAGGCATATTGTTAAGTTCTTCTTTAGTAAATACAGATACAAAATATTTATTAAAAATACTACTCATCTCTTCATCACTATTTGTTATTTGACCTGTCTCAGTTTTTAATGGACCTATCCTTTCCCTAGTCTTAGTACGATATAACTGAAAAAACCCTTTAGGATTTGTCTTTGCTTGCCCTGCTATGCGAACTTCATAGTTTCTTTTTGCTTTCCTTATCTCTTTTTTAACATTTCTAACCAGTTGTACGAATTCCTGTTCTAAAGTGACCTCCCCATTTTTAATCCTTTTGTACCAAGCTCTCTTTTTACCTATAAGGTTCTTCAAATTCTTTGTTATCCACTTTGGGTCATTAGTATACGATCTATTCAATTTGTATGGTATACTACGTTCCTGTGCTTTGTTTAGAATATTCTTAAATAAGTTATATATTGAATCCACATCGAAATCCCCATTTAAGTCACCTATCGCTGGGTTCATGTCTCGCTCCAAGACCGGCCCACACCCCATACCCAAGCCTTTCCAATCAATTTGACCCAAAAAATTTCTTAGGCTATTAAAATCAGCTTTACGAAAATCTGGCACTTTAACAGAATTTTCTCCTACTGGTCTATTCCATTCTATGCTAAATCTGATTTCTTTGTGATCACTGCTCCCTAGCTCACTCCCTATTTCGATGTCATTAATTTGCGTTTCCCTGTTAGTTAACACTAAATCTAAAATATTATTTTCCCGTGTTGGTTCCTTAATGTGTTGCGTAAGAAAGCAATCGTCAATTAATTCTAGAAAATCTTCTGCTTCACTATTCCCTGTTTTGTTCAACCAGTTTATTCCGCTAAAATTAAAGTCACCCATGACATAAATACTGTTAGATCTAGATGCTCTAGATATTTCATCCCATAGATGCTTTGCTTCCATTCTGTCTAAATTTGGTGGCCTATATATTACTCCTATTATAATATTATTAGCTTTTTCGTTTAATTCAATCCAAATAGTTTCTGAGTGTGGCTCTGTTTTGATTCCCTCTTTGAGACTACATTTCAAATTGTCCCTAACATATATGGCTACTCCACCTCCTCGTCTAATATATCTATCTGTGTGAAATAGTTTAAATCCATATATTTGATATTCAGCTAATAGTTCTCTATTTTCTACATTCATCCACGTTTCGGTAAGTGCAATAATATCTATTTTTTCTGTGCAGACAAGAGCATTTAATTCGTTAATTTTATTTCTTAGACTTCTACTGTTAGTGTAATATACCCTAAGTGAATTGTTATTTTGCGGACCTTCTCTTTCCCTGATCGTTTTGCCAATTCCTTTCTCCCACAAACACATACTTTTATTACCTCCTTCCTCCAAATCAATTCCCATACCTCTATCTACTAACAGTTTAAACCCAAACAAACACCTCTAACCACTTCTTCTAGCGAGTTCGCAACAGCAACAACCCCAGCTCTCGATAGATGCACCCCATCACGAGCATACATTTCATTTATTCCATAGAAGTGTTCCCAGTTGTCTATGAAAGATATTGCATTTGATTTGCAATATCTTTCCAGCCGGCAATTGACACCAAGTGCCCTCGATATCCATTCATTTCCCACTCCCTTTCTTGGAAGAATGCCACATATGATCGGGATTCCTCCCTTGCTCCTAACTAACTCTATGGCTGTTTTATACCTCTGAATCAGTTCCTCACTCCTGACTCGACCAACATCATTTCCTCCCACGCTAATGCAAATAATGGGATTGTTCCCATTACCAGCCATAATATCATTCATGTTGTTTATAATATCACCAATGCCAGCTCCGGGATAGCAAACCCTTAACCTGTTCCCCCTATCTCTAGCACAAAACGTTCTATCCAAATACCTTATCTGGGAATCTCCCACAACTAATGTTTGCTTAGGTACTTCCTTTACTTTCTGAGGGGCCTGCGCTTCCTTTCTCTTCGTTGCTTTCCCTTTTGCGCGATCCACAGTCTCTCCACAGCACTCGTCCTCCAAAACGTCAAATGAATTTGAAGTTGCTATGGCGTTTGAAGGCGGTTTTATCAAAGTCTTCTTAAGGCCCCTGTCTTTCGCAACTCTCCAAGACGAGGTCCCTTTACTGCTGGTCTCCTCCTTCGTTACTTTGACTTTGCTTGCTCTGCTATGCGAACTTCATAGTTTCTTTTTGCTTTCCTAATCTCTTTTTTAACATTTCTAACCAGTTGTATGAATTCCTGTTCTAAACTGACTTCCCCATTCTTAATCCTTTTGTACCAAGCTCTCTTTTTACCTATAAGGTTCTTCAAATTATTTGTAATCCACTTTTGATCATTAGTATTCGATCTATTCAATTTGTATGGCATACTACGTTCCTGTGCTTTGTTTAGAATATTCTTAAATAAGTTATATATTCAATCCACATCGAAATCCCCTTTTCCGTCACCTATCGCTGGGTTCATGTTAGTGGAGTGCCTCAAGGCTCTGTCCTCGGACCTCTGTTGTTTATAATATATATAAATGATTTAGATTCAGGTTTGAGTTGCAACATCTTGAAAAACATAAATTAATAATTGAGTCGCAACATGGTTTTATAAATGGCCGTTCATGTTTAACAAATTTGTTATCTTTTTATTCTAGCATTGTTGAGGCAGTTGAAAGTGGTAAGGATTGCGATGTTGTATACCTTGACTTTAGCAAAGCTTTTGATACAGTGCCACATGAAAGACTGATTAAAAAAATAGAGTCTCATGGTATTGGGGGTGCTATATTAAGCTGGATTAGGGCATGGCTATACCAAAGGAAACAGAGAGTTAGTATAAATGGAATCAAGTCAGAGTGGGAAAATGTAAGTGGAGTGCCTCAAGGCTCTGTCCTGGGACCTCTGTTGTTTATAATATATATAAATGATTTAGATTCAGGTTTGAGTAGCAACATTTGCAAATTTGCCGATGATACGAAAATCGGTAGGGAAATTAATTCGGAGGAGGACTCACTATCACTTCAAGTTGATCTAGATAGGGTTTTGAAATGGTCAAAGGATTGGCAGATGCAGTTTAATGCTGATAAATGTAAAGTTCTGAGGTTAGGTAATGATGATAGAGTTACAAGATACGAGCTAGATGGTGTTGTGATTGCGAAGTCGGATTGCGAAAGGGATCTGGGAGTTATGATTAGTAAGAATTTAAAACAAAAGGATCAATGCATAAATGTTCGTAATAAGGCAAATCGGACACTTGGATTTATTAATCGCAGCGTTAGTAACAAGACACCTGGTGTGGTTCTCAAGCTATATCTTGCTCTAGTTAGGCCCCATTTAGATTATGCAGTTCAGTTTTGGTCGCCATATTATAGAATGGATATAAATTCACTTGAACGTGTCCAGCGTAGGATGACTAAGTTAATTCCCCAAATTAGAAATCTTTCATATGAAGAAAGATTAACAAAGCTTAAGTTGCATTCACTGGAAAGGCGAAGAGTTAGGGGTGACATGATAGAGGTTTACAAGTGGATGAATGGACATAACCGGGGGGATATTAATAGGGTATTAAAAGTATCAACACAGGACAGAACACGAAACAATGGATATAAATTGGATAAGTTTAGATTTACGAAAGACTTGGGTAAATACTGGTTCAGTAACAGGGTTGTTAATTTGTGGAACCAATTGCCGCGTAACATTGTGGAGGTGGGGTCCCTCGATTGTTTCAAGCACGGGTTGGACAAGTATATGAGTGGGATTGGGTGGTTATAGAATAGGAGCTGCCTCGTATGGGCCAATAGGCCTTCTGCAGTTACCTTTGTTCTTATGTTCTTATCTGCAAATTTGCAGATGATACGAAGATCGGTGGGGGAATTGGCACGGAAGAAGACTCACTATCACTTCAAGTTGATCTAGATAGGGTTTTGAAATGGTCAAGGGATTGGCAGATGCAGTTTAATGCTAATAAATGTAAAGTTCTGAGGCTAGGTAGTGATGATTTGCAGAGTTACAAGATACAAGCTAGATGGTGTTGAGATTGCGAAGTCGGATTGCGAAAGGGATCTGGGAGTTATGATTAGTAAGAATTTAAAACAAAAGGATCAATACATGAATGTTCGTAATAAGGCAAATAGGACACTGGGATTTATTAATCGATGCGTTAGTAACAAGAAACCTGGTGTGGTTCTTCAGCTATATCTTGCTCTGGTTAGGCCCCATTTAGATTATGCAATTCAGTTTTGGTCGCCGTACCATAGAATGGATATAAATTCACTTGAACGTGTCCAGCGTAGGATACCTTAAGGTTACCTTGAGGTGCTTCTGGGGCTTAACGTCCCCCGCGGCCCGGTCGTCGACCAGGCCTCCTGGTTGCCGACCTGATCAACCAGGCTGTTGGACGCGGCTGCTCGCAGACTTACGTATGAGTCACAGCCTGGTTGATCAGGTATCCTTTGGAGGTGCTTATCCAGTTCTCTCTTGAACACTGTGAGGGGTCGGCCAGTTATGCCCCTTATGTGTAGTGATGTAGAATCTTCTTGAGGTTATCTTGAGATGATTTCGGGGCTTTTTAGTATTCCCGCGACCCGGTCCTCGACCAGGCCTCAACCCCCAGGAAGCAGCCCGTGATAGCTGACTATCACCCAGGTACCTATTTTACTGCTAGGTAACAGGGGGCATAGGGTGAAAGAAACTCTGCCCATTGTTTCTCGCCGTTGTTGTTGAGAGAGAGGTTTTGAGAGGAGAGTTGTAGTTAAGAGAGGTTTTAGCATGTTTCTTTGAGGGTTTAGTTTGTATGTTCCCAGATTATCCACTTGTTAATCCCATGCTCACCTTGGGTGGAAGATGACATGAAAATTCAATGGGTATGGAGCTAAGTATACTTATGCTTTCTGTCCGTGTCCTTCTCATGCCCGAAACGCTTTGCGTAATAGTGGCTTTAGGCATTGTATGTACTAGCTCTACCTATAAGTCAACCAATCTTTGTAAAAATTTATTGTATGTATGTACCTTATCTAAATAAACATTTTTTTTTTCTTTTTTTTTTTTTTATTTATTCTTATCTTATTATTATTTCAAGTTGTTAGTGATGTTTGTATATTCATGTTGAATACTACATATATGTAGTAATAAAAGTACTGTTTTTGTGCTTCAAAAATCAACTTAGCATTTTTCTAACAATATAACAACTTTGTACCAACCAATTTCCATTTACTGTATCTGGAATTATTTTTGACATGTCATAAAATACAATCTTAAATCTAATAATGCAAAAAAATTTGCATAAAATTAAAATTAGCTTACAAACAACTTTCTCAAATTTATTATCACATTACCTGAGGATGACAATGATGCCATCAAAAATATTGAAACCATTGCTTATGTAACCAAAGGGTCCCTCGGCAATAATCTTTAGCAACATTTCGACGGCAAACACGGCTGAGAAGACGAATTTGCTCAGTTCTACAATAATTGTCAACATCATTGGCTGGTTATGGTACTCGATGCCCATGCTGAGGGTGTTGATGAGGATAGCAATAAGAACATAAGAACATAAGAACATAAGAACAAAGGTAACTGCAGAAGGCCTATTGGCCCATACGAGGCAGCTCCTATTCTATAACCACCCAATCCCACTCATATACTTGTCCAACCCGTGCTTGAAACAATCGAGGGACCCCACCTCCACAATGTTACGCGGCAATTGGTTCCACAAATCAACAACCCTGTTACTGAACCAGTATTTACCCAAGTCTTTCCTAAATCTAAACTTATCCAATTTATATCCATTGTTTCGTGTTCTGTCCTGTGTTGATACTTTTAATACCCTATTAATATCCCCCCGGTTATGTCCATTCATCCACTTGTAAACCTCTATCATGTCACCCCTAACTCTTCGCCTTTCCAGTGAATGCAACTTAAGCTTTGTTAATCTTTCTTCATATGAAAGATTTCTAATTTGGGGAATTAACTTAGTCATCCTACGCTGGACACGTTCAAGTGAATTTATATCCATTCTATAATATGGCGACCAAAACTGAACTGCATAATCTAAATGGGGCCTAACTAGAGCAAGATATAGCTTGAGAACCACACCAGGTGTCTTGTTACTAACGCTGCGATTAATAAATCCAAGTGTCCGATTTGCCTTATTACGAACATTTATGCATTGATCCTTTTGTTTTAAATTCTTACTAATCATAACTCCCAGATCCCTTTCGCAATCCGACTTCGCAATCACAACACCATCTAGCTCGTATCTTGTAACTCTATCATCATTACCTAACCTCAGAACTTTACATTTATCAGCATTAAACTGCATCTGCCAATCCTTTGACCATTTCAAAACCCTATCTAGATCAACTTGAAGTGATAGTGAGTCCTCCTCCGAATTAATTTCCCTACCGATTTTCGTATCATCGGCAAATTTGCAAATGTTGCTACTCAAACCTGAATCTAAATCATTTATATATATTATAAACAACAGAGGTCCCAGGACAGAGCCTTGAGGCACTCCACTTACAACATTTTCCCACTCTGACTTGATTCCATTTATACTAACTCTCTGTTTCCTTTGGTATAGCCATGCCCTAATCCAGCTTAATATAGCACCCCCAATACCATGAGACTCTATTTTTTTAATCAGTCTTTCATGTGGCACTGTATCAAAAGCTTTGCTAAAGTCAAGGTATACAACATCGCAATCCTTACCACTATCAACTGCCTCAACAATGCTAGAATAAAAAGATAACAAATTTGTTAAACATGAACGGCCATTTATAAAACCATGTTGCGACTCAATTATTAATTTATGTTTTTCAAGATGAAGACGAATTTTATTTGCTATTATAGATTCGAGTAACTTTCCCACAATAGACGTTAGGCTAATTGGTCGATAGTTAGACGCAAGTGATCTATCTCCTTTCTTAAAAACTGGTATCACATTAGCAACTTTCCAAAACTCTGGCACTCTGCCTGACTCTATTGATTTATTAAATATGGTTGACAGTGGGTCACAAAGCTCCTCTTTGCATTCTTTAAGCACCCTAGCAAACACTTCATCCGGCCCTGGGGATTTGTTTGGTTTGGTTGATGAGGATAGCAATAAGAATGCCCCGTGGAAAGTATCGGTGATCCACCAGCTTCTTCATACGAAGAAGCTGGTGGATCCGTGTGGATATACACACGAATTTGTGAACAAAATCTGTAGGCTAAAGAAGGCTGTTTTGTCCCCTCATCCTTCCAATCTTCATCACTCCAGTCAGCCTCTGAGTCACAGGAATCAAACTCTGAATAGTAATTTGTGAAACTTGCAGGGGCTTGATCAGCAGAAAAGAATAAAGTTGGTGAAAAGAATAAAGTTGGTGCTGAAAAGTGTTTGACTCCTTTGGCCAATGAAGAATAAAGTGTGTGGACGGAACGGGAGTCAATGCCCAAGTGTGTGGGCAAAGCAGCAGAAAGAGGACCACTAAGTGCCAGTAGTTCTCCACAAGTGAGAGAACCCTTTCCCCCTGAACCATTATTTGAGGGTGTTCGCGAGACAGAACGCAAGGAAAATTTATTCTTGTTAAGGGGTAGGAGGGCTGGGGGTAGTAGAGCAGGGGGTAGTAGAGCAGGAGGCATAAGAGAAGGTGGTCCTGGTGTGTGAGGTGATAGGGTAAGGGCTCACGGAAATATGATGGATCTAGAGGTTCATCGTCAGTTTGCGTAGTCTTCTCACTGTGACAGACATTTTTTGTTGCTGTCTTCCCAGCATGACCATGGAGAAGCACTACATCACTGAACATGACAGAGCTGCGTCGATGCTGTCGTGGGGTACAGGTGCCCTGACCACCTGGTGATGGTGGCAAGAGCTCATTGCTGCCATCCCCACTTGTACCGCTTGAGATTTTGAGGAGAACAGGACGATGTGTGGAGGCTTGAGGATCTATGTCAGAAAATTCTGGGCTAATGCGGGGAGCATTATTGTTTCTCGAGTCGTCTGGAACTTCGTGTACTTCTGGAGGTGACAAAAGCTGTGGAGATGTTGAGCTTATGTTATTCATCACAGTTAAGGCTCCACCAGGTCCAATGCCACCAACAGTAGGAGCCATGGCTACTACAGTGCTTGGCACTCCAGATGCTCCACCTTCCCGACTGGTAATGCAACCCGTTCTCACACAAGACAGCACATATATGACTTAATGCTTAAAGTCAATATGTTGAATATGATTTAGTACATATGTGATATATTTCCAGTTACCTTTTTTACCAAGGCCCAAACTCTTCCTCACGTACCAATTTACGTGTCACAGTACCCGTCCATCAACGTAGATAGCACAATAGTCGTGATTGGTTCAATTATAATGAAAATTGTAGTTTACAGGTACCACATGGGTTGTGAAATTTACCTACTATTGTCCATGCTCTTAGAATATTACAGATCAGCTACTTCCTATTGAAGGCTCGTAGTTTTGTTTTGAGAAATATTAGTTGTTCTTAGTAAATTATAATAAGCACAATAAATTATTTCATAGAATAACAGTGCTTCACCAATCAATATTATATACCATAGTTTACGCTTTAAAAATCTTTAAAGAATGTTTTGTAGGAACGCTAACAGAAAACGATGTTATGTTGGAATGTTTATGGGGTAAACTACTGCAAACATGGGGATCACTTCCACCCACAGGAAGGGAATGGGGTCCAATACCATCCACTGGATGTGTATGGCGTCCACTACCACCGACAGGATGGGTATGGGGCTCACAACCACCCACAGGATGGGTATGGGGTCCAATACCACCCATAGGATGAGTATGGCGTCCACTATCACCCACAGGATGGGTATGGGGCTCCAACCACCCACAGAATAAGTATGGGGTCCAATAACACCCACTGGATGTGTATGGCGTCCATTGCCGCCCACAGGATGAGTATAGGGTCCAGTATCGCCCACAGGATTAGTATATAGAGTCCACTGCCGCCCACAGGGTCGGTAAAGGGTCCACCACCGCCCACAGGGTTGGTAGGGGGTCAACTGCCGCCCACAGGGTCGGTAGGGGGTTCACTACCGCCCACAGGGTCGGTATGGGGTCCACTGCCACCCACAGGGTCGGTATGGGGTCCACTACCGCCCACAGGGTCGGTAGGGCGTCCACAGGGTCGGTAGGGGTCCACTACCGCCAACAGGGTTGGTAGGGGGTCCACTGCCGCCCACAGGGTCGGCAGGGGGTCCATTACCGCCCACAGGGTCGCTATGATGTCAACTACCGTCCATAGTGTTTGTATAGTGCCCACTACCGCCCATAGTGTTATTATGGGGTCCACTACCCCTCAGTGTCGGTATGGGGGTCCATTACTACCCATAGGGTGTGTCGGGTCTATTTTTTTCTGTATAGCAGAGGTGGCAATACTGCTTTTCCAATCTCATTTGTTGTTCAATGTAAAATATTTGTTGCTCGACTTGCAACAATTTATATATATACATATATATATATATATATATATATATATATATATATATATATATATATATATATATATATGTCGTACCTAATAGCCAGAACGCACTTCTAAGCCTACTATTCAAGGCCCGATTTGCCTAATAAGCCAAGTTTTCATGAATTAATGTTTTTTCGTCTACCTAACCTACCTAACCTAACCTAACCTAGCTTTTTTTGGCTACCTAACCTAACCTTACCTATAAATATAGGTTAGGTTAGGTTAGGTAGGGTTGGTTAGGTTCGGTCATATATCTACGTTAATTCTAAACCCAATAAAAAAAAATTGACCTCATACATAGAGAAAAGGGTTGCTTTATCATTTCATAAGAAAAAAATTATAGTAAATATATTAATTCAGGAAAACTTGGCTTATTAGGCAAATCGGGCCTTGAATAGTAGGCTGAGAAGTGAGTTCTGGCTACTAGGTACGACATATATATATATATATATATATATATATATATATATATATATATATATATATATATATTTATATATATATATATATATATATATATATATATATATATATATATATATATATATATTTATATATATATATATATATATATATATATATATATATATATATATATATATATATATATATATATTTATATATATATATATATATATATATATATATATATATATATATATATATATATATATATATATATATATATATAGTATAGTGCCTTTGCAATAATGTACCAATGTGTGTATTTGTTGTATTGTATTGTTGAAATACATTGTTCACATGATATACATGTGAAATATTGTTGAAAACATCTTGATGACTTATTAAACCAAAATTATTTTTTAGTCAGAAGAAAGACAAAAACGCGAACTATATGTTAAACCTCTACCAGACAAATATTTTAAGTAAAACCGAAGATATTTGTAGTTTTATACAAGGGGCAGTTTTCATTGCTCGTCGAGTTCGAAAACCGCAGCATTCATCTCAGAACCATGCCTATTTCACACAGATTCCTTAATAAACATAATAATAATAATAATAATAATAATTTTTATTTAGGTAAGGTACATACATAAAGAGATTTTACAAAGTTTGTTTTCTTTATAGATAGAGCTAGTACATACAATGCCTAAAGCCACTATTACACAAAGCGTTTCGGGCAGAGAAACGTAAGAGTTTTATATGTCACAAGAAAGATAGAAATATAAGCTTCATTCTAAATACCTTACCATGGGCATATTTAAATTTAAAGCGAAGATACGTGTACTTTTATAATAGCCGAGCTTTGACCCCGGACAGATTGATCGACCGAGCAACTCTCTCAGAACAATGTTTATTTCAAGTGAATTCGTTAATAAACATATATGTTTTAAATGTCTCAAAAAAGGCAGACATATAAGCTTCACTTTAAACACTTTTCCATAGACATATTTAAAGTTCTAATGAAGATACATGTATATTAAAAATTACGGAGCTCCCACCCCGTACAGACTGAACGACAATACAATACAATACAATTTTATTTAGGTAAGGTACATACATACAATAAATTTTTACAAGGATTGGTTGACTTATAGGTAGAGCTAGTACATACAATGCCTAAAGCCACTATTACGCAAAGCGTTTCGGGCATGATAAACTTAAATGACAAGCTTAATACTAATTGAGCATAATGAGTAGAATGAAAACAAGAAATGAAAACATAGATGAAAAAGCAGCACAAATACAATTAAGTCGACAAACAGCGCTCTTTAAAGAAAAACAGACATTGGTTGACAATAGAAGGGTAAGGTAGGTTACAGGGAATTTATTAGGTATAGCTTCGTTTTTAACTTAAACTAGTTGAGAGAGGTACAGTCTTTAACATGGTTGGGAAGGTCATTCCACATTCTGGGCCCCTTGATTTGTAGAGCATTTCTAGTTTGATTAAGTCGTACTCTAGGAATATCAAAACTGTATTTATTTCTGGTATGGTGCTCATGGGTTCTGTTACAACCTTCTATGAAGCTTTTGAGATCAGGATTGGCATTATAGTTTAGCGTTTTATATATGTATAATACACATGAGAGAATGTGCAGTGACTTAATGTCTAACATATTCAGAGATTTGAGTAGGGGTACCGAGTGATGTCTGGGGCCAGAATTGGATATTGTCCTAATAGCAGCTTTGTGTTGAGTAATTAGAGGACGTAAGTGATTTTGGGTAGCAGAGCCCCAAGCACAAATACCGTAGTTGAGATATGGATAGATAAGGGAGTAATAGAGAGTCACCAGGGCAGGGCGTACGTGGTACATAATATCTGATCTTAGAAAGAATGCCCACAGTTTTTGAAACTTTTTTTGATATGTTTAGAATGTGTCCCTGGAAATTCAGCTTGTGGTCAATGAGAATGCCAAGGAATTTGCCATCTAATTTGTTACAAATTTGGGTATTGTTTATTTTGAGATTTATTTGATTAGAGGATTTATTGCCAAACAGAATATAGAAAGTTTTGTCAATGTTAAGGGTGAGTTTGTTGGCAGTTAGCCACAGATGGACTTTATTTAGCTCAGTATTTACTGTGGCATTTAGAGCAAGGGGATCAGGACTGGAGTAAATGAAGGTTGTGTCGTCAGCAAATAGAATTGGTTTGAGGTGTTGGGAGGCATTTGGAAGGTCATTAATGTAGATGAGAAAGAGGAGAGGGCCAAGTATGCTGCCCTGAGGAACACCAATGTTGATGGGTAGGGTGGGAGAAATTGTATTATTCACAGAAACATATTGGAGCCTGTCAGTAAGGTAGGATTTGAGGTATTGTAGGGAGTGTCCTCTGACTCCAAAATGATGTAATTTAAGAAGAAGGTTTTGGTGGTAGACAGTATCAAAAGCTTTACGCAGGTCCACAAATAACCCAACAGGGAACTCTTTTTTATCAAGAGCTGTATGAATCGAGTTAAGCATACTAATAAGTGCATCGTTAGTGCTTGTTTTGGGTCTGAAGCCATATTGGCAAGGGCTAAGTATATTGAGTTTGGCTAGATATGAGTAAAGCTGCTTATAGATTAGTTTTTCAAAAATTTTTGACAAGTTTGGCAGGATTGATATAGGTCTGTAGTTGTTAACATCTGTGAGATCACCACATTTGTGGACAGGCGTTACTCTCGCTTTTTGAGTGTTGAGTGTGCTTAGCTGAAAAGGCTTAACAAAACTAAAACCTACTGTATAATGCAAGGTATAAGTTTGTATACTTGCACCACATGACTCGTCTCAAGTTTAAGCTTAAGACGGTGTAGTGTTATTCCCTAAACTAGTAAATTAGGTGTTAATCCATTACCTCCCCCCACACGCACGTGTGTTTACGCTAAACAATCCTGAACTGCAGCTGTTCATAGTAACTGTTCTTCGTTTAAAAATCTTTATAATATATTGTCATAGACTTCTCAAATTATTCAGACTAAAAAAAATATATTTAAATATAGGTATTGAAGTTTCTAGACATTCTAGCAGAAACAATAGTTTAACTTCCTTTACTACAGGAAGTGGTGACCAACACAGGAGGCGGTTGGGACAATACAACCAGCGAGTTCGTGGTTCCTGTTGCAGGACGTTATTTATTCATTTTCGGCGCTATTAGTGACCAGACCAGCAACTTTGCGTGAGTAGAAACACTCAACACAAATTGAATAGATCGAATACTAATGACCCAAAGTGTATAACAAAGAATTTGAAGAACCTTATAGGTAAAAAGAGAGCTTGGTACAAAAGGATTAAAAATGGGGAGGTCACTTTAGAACAGGAATTCGTACAACTGGTTAGAAATGTTAAAAAAGAGATAAGGAAAGCAAAAAGAAACTATGAAGTTCGCATAGCAGAGCAAGCAAAGACAAATCCTAAAGGGTTTTTTCAGTTATATCGTACTAAGACTAGGGAAAGGATAGGTCCATTAAAAACTGAGACAGGTCAAATAACAGATAGTGATGAAGAGATGAGTAGTATTTTTAATAAATATTTAAATATTTTGTATCTGTATTTACTAAAGAGGAACTAAACAATATGCCTTCAGCCGAACAAGTCTATGTGGGTGGGGACGAGGACAGGTTGACGAGTTTAGCAGTTACCAGGGAGGGTGTTCTTAAACAAATAGTAAAACTCAAACCAAACAAATCCCCAGGGCCGGATGAAGTGAAGTGTGGATGAAGTGACACAGTCGGTCAGGTGAAGTCACAGTGAGAGGTTGTGTTAACCGGAGCTCCTGAGTGTTGTTATATTATCATAGCAATATGGAAGTTGTAGTGAAGGACCTGGTGACTCTAGTGGGAGCCCTGAGGACAGAGTTGGACTCTCTGCGGGAGGAGGTGCGTCAGCTTAAAAAACAACGAGAAGTAACGAAGGAGGAGACCAGCAGTAAAGGGACCTCGTCTTGGAGAGTTGCGAAAGACAGGGGCCTTAACAAGACTTTGATAAAGCCGCCTTCAAACGCCATAGCAACTTCAAATTCATTTGACGTTTTGGAGGACGAGTGCTGTGGAGAGACTGTGGATCGCGCAAAAGGGAAAGCAACGAAGAGAAAGGAAGCGCAGGCCCCTCAGAAAGTAAAGGAAGTACCTAAGCAAACATTAGTTGTGAGAGATTCCCAGATAAGGTATTTGGATAGAACGTTTTGTGCTAGAGATAGGGGGAACAGGTTAAGGGTTTGCTATCCCGGAGCTGGCATTGGTGATATTATAAACAACATGAATGATATTATGGCTGGTAATGGGAACAATCCCATTATTTGCATTAGCGTGGGAGGAAATGATGTTGGTCGAGTCAGGAGTGAGGAACTGATTCAGAGGTATAAAACAGCCATAGAGTTAGTTAGGAGCAAGGGAGGAATCCCGATCATATGTGGCATTCTTCCAAGAAAGGGAGTGGGAAATGAATGGATATCGAGGGCACTTGGTGTCAATTGCCGGCTGGAAAGATATTGCAAATCAAATGCAATATCTTTCATAGACAACTGGGAACACTTCTATGGAAGAAATGAAATGTATGCTCGTGATGGGGTGCATCTATCGAGAGCTGGGGTTGTTGCTGTTGCGAACTCGCTAGAAGAAGTGGTTAGAAGTGTTTGTTTGGGTTTAAACTGTTAGTAGATAGAGGTATGGGAATTGATTTGGAGGAAGGAGGTAATAAAAGTATGTGTTTGTGGGAGAAAGGAATTGGCAAAACGATCAGGGAAAGAGAAGGTCCGCAAAATAACAATTCACTTAGGGTATATTACACTAACAGTAGAAGTCTAAGAAATAAAATTAACGAATTAAATGCTCTTGTCTGCACAGAAAAAATAGATATTATTGCACTTACCGAAACGTGGATGAATGTAGAAAATAGAGAACTATTAGCTGAATATCAAATATATGGATTTAAACTATTTCACACAGATAGATATATTAGACGAGGAGGTGGAGTAGCCATATATGTTAGGGACAATTTGAAATGTAGTCTCAAAGAGGGAATCAAAACAGAGCCACACACAGAAACTATTTGGATTGAATTAAACGAAAAAGCTAATAATATTATAATAGGAGTAATATATAGGCCACCAAATTTAGACAGAATGGAAGCAAAGCATCTATGGGATGAAATATCTAGAGCATCTAGATCTAACAGTATTTATGTCATGGGTGACTTTAATTTTAGCGGAATAAACTGGTTGAACAAAACAGGGAATAGTGAAGCAGAAGATTTTCTAGAATTAATTGACGATTGCTTTCTTACGCAACACATTAAGGAACCAACACGGGAAAATAATATTTTAGATTTAGTGTTAACTAACAGGGAAACGCAAATTAATGACATCGAAATAGGGAGTGAGCTAGGGAGCAGTGATCACAAAGAAATCAGATTTAGCATAGAATGGAATAGACCAGTAGGAGAAAATTCTGTTAAAGTGCCAGATTTTCGAAAAGCTGATTTTAATAGCCTAAGAAATTTTTTGGGTCAAATTGATTGGAAAGGCTTGGGTATGGGGTGTGGGCCGGTCTTGGAGCGAGACATGAACCCAGCGATAGGTGACTTAAATGGGGATTTCGATGTGGATTCAATATATAACTTATTTAAGAATATTCTAAACAAAGCACAGGAACGTAGTATACCATACAAATTGAATAGATCGTATACTAATGACCCAAAGTGGATAACAAAGAATTTGAAGAACCTTATAGGTAAAAAGAGAGCTTGGTACAAAAGGATTAAAAATGGGGAGGTCACTTTAGAACAGGAATTCGTACAACTGGTTAGAAATGTTAAAAAAGAGATAAGGAAAGCAAAAAGAAACTATGAAGTTCGCATAGCAGGGCAAGCAAAGACAAATCCTAAAGGGTTTTTTCAGTTATATCGTACTAAGACTAGGGAAAGGATAGGTCCATTAAAAACTGAGACAGGTCAAATAACAGATAGTGATGAAGAGATGAGTAGTATTTTTAATAAATATTTTGTATCTGTATTTACTAAAGAGGAACTTAACAATATGCCTTCAGCCGAACAAGTCTATGTGGGTGGGGACGAGGACAGGTTGACGAGTTTAGCAGTTACCAGGGAGGATGTTCTTAAACAAATAGTAAAACTCAAACCAAACAAATCCCCAGGGCCGGATGAAGTGTTTGCTAGGGTGCTTAAAGAATGCAAAGAGGAGCTTTGTGACCCACTGTCAACCATATTTAATAAATCAATAGAGTCAGGCAGAGTGCCAGAGTTTTGGAAAGTTGCTAATGTGATACCAGTTTTTAAGAAAGGAGATAGATCACTTGCGTCTAACTATCGACCAATTAGCCTAACGTCTATTGTGGGAAAGTTACTCGAATCTATAATAGCAAATAAAATTCGTCTTCATCTTGAAAAACATAAATTAATAATTGAGTCGCAACATGGTTTTATAAATGGCCGTTCATGTTTAACAAATTTGTTATCTTTTTATTCTAGCATTGTTGAGGCAGTTGATAGTGGTAAGGATTGCGATGTTGTATACCTTGACTTTAGCAAAGCTTTTGATACAGTGCCACATGAAAGACTGATTAAAAAAATAGAGTCTCATGGTATTGGGGGTGCTATATTAAGCTGGATTAGGGCATGGCTATACCAAAGGAAACAGAGAGTTAGTATAAATGGAATCAAGTCAGAGTGGGAAAATGTTGTAAGTGGAGTGCCTCAAGGCTCTGTCCTGGGACCTCTGTTGTTTATAATATATATAAATGATTTAGATTCAGGTTTGAGTAGCAACATTTGCAAATTTGCCGATGATACGAAAATCGGTAGGGAAATTAATTCGGAGGAGGACTCACTATCACTTCAAGTTGATCTAGATAGGGTTTTGAAATGGTCAAAGGATTGGCAGATGCAGTTTAATGCTGATAAATGTAAAGTTCTGAGGTTAGGTAATGATGATAGAGTTACAAGATACGAGCTAGATGGTGTTGTGATTGCGAAGTCGGATTGCGAAAGGGATCTGGGAGTTATGATTAGTAAGAATTTAAAACAAAAGGATCAATGCATAAATGTTCGTAATAAGGCAAATCGGACACTTGGATTTATTAATCGCAGCGTTAGTAACAAGACACCTGGTGTGGTTCTCAAGCTATATCTTGCTCTAGTTAGGCCCCATTTAGATTATGCAGTTCAGTTTTGGTCGCCATATTATAGAATGGATATAAATTCACTTGAACGTGTCCAGCGTAGGATGACTAAGTTAATTCCCCAAATTAGAAATCTTTCATATGAAGAAAGATTAACAAAGCTTAAGTTGCATTCACTGGAAAGGCGAAGAGTTAGGGGTGACATGATAGAGGTTTACAAGTGGATGAATGGACATAACCGGGGGGATATTAATAGGGTATTAAAAGTATCAACACAGGACAGAACACGAAACAATGGATATAAATTGGATAAGTTTAGATTTAGGAAAGACTTGGGTAAATACTGGTTCAGTAACAGGGTTGTTGATTTGTGGAACCAATTGCCGCGTATCATTGTGGAGGTGGGGTCCCTCGATTGTTTCAAGCACGGGTTGGACAAGTATATGAGTGGGATTGGGTGGTTATAGAATAGGAGCTGCCTCGTATGGGCCAATAGGCCTTCTGCAGTTACCTTTGTTCTTATGTTCTTATTAGTTGTGGGAGATTCCCAGATAAGGTATTTGGATAGAACGTTTTGTGCTAGAGATAGGGGGAACAGGTTAAGGGTTTGCTATCCCGGAGCTGGCATTGGTGATATTATAAACAACATGAATGATATTATGGCTGGTAATGGGAACAATCCCATTATTTGCATTAGCGTGGGAGGAAATGATGTTGGTCGAGTCAGGAGTGAGGAACTGATTCAGAGGTATAAAACAGCCATAGAGTTAGTTAGGAGCAAGGGAGGAATCCCGATCATATGTGGCATTCTTCCAAGAAAGGGAGTGGGAAATGAATGGATATCGAGGGCACTTGGTGTCAATTGCCGGCTGGAAAGATATTGCAAATCAAATGCAATATCTTTCATAGACAACTGGGAACACTTCTATGGAAGAAATGAAATGTATGCTCGTGATGGGGTGCATCTATCGAGAGCTGGGGTTGTTGCTGTTGCGAACTCGCTAGAAGAAGTGGTTAGAGGTGTTTGTTTGGGTTTAAACTGTTAGTAGATAGAGGTATGGGAATTGATTTGGAGGAAGGAGGTAATAAAAGTATGTGTTTGTGGGAGAAAGGAATTGGCAAAACGATCAGGGAAAGAGAAGGTCCGCAAAATAACAATTCACTTAGGGTATATTACACTAACAGTAGAAGTCTAAGAAATAAAATTAACGAATTAAATGCTCTTGTCTGCACAGAAAAAATAGATATTATTGCACTTACCGAAACGTGGATGAATGTAGAAAATAGAGAACTATTAGCTGAATATCAAATATATGGATTTAAACTATTTCACACAGATAGATATATTAGACGAGGAGGTGGAGTAGCCATATATGTTAGGGACAATTTGAAATGTAGTCTCAAAGAGGGAATCAAAACAGAGCCACACTCAGAAACTATTTGGATTGAATTAAACGAAAAAGCTAATAATATTATAATAGGAGTAATATATAGGCCACCAAATTTAGACAGAATGGAAGCAAAGCATCTATGGGATGAAATATCTAGAGCATCTAGATCTAACAGTATTTATGTCATGGGTGACTTTAATTTTAGCGGAATAAACTGGTTGAACAAAACAGGGAATAGTGAAGCAGAAGATTTTCTAGAATTAATTGACGATTGCTTTCTTACGCAACACATTAAGGAACCAACACGGGAAAATAATATTTTAGATTTAGTGTTAACTAACAGGGAAACGCAAATTAATGACATCGAAATAGGGAGTGAGCTAGGGAGCAGTGATCACAAAGAAATCAGATTTAGCATAGAATGGAATAGACCAGTAGGAGAAAATTCTGTTAAAGTGCCAGATTTTCGTAAAGCTGATTTTAATAGCCTAAGAAATTTTTTGGGTCAAATTGATTGGAAAGGCTTGGGTATGGGGTGTGGGCCGGTCTTGGAGCGAGACATGAACCCAGCGATAGGTGACTTAAATGGGGATTTCGATGTGGATTCAATATATAACTTATTTAAGAATATTCTAAACAAAGCACAGGAACGTAGTATTCCATACAAATTGAATAGATCGTATACTAATGACCCAAAGTGGATAACAAAGAATTTGAAGAACCTTATAGGTAAAAAGAGAGCTTGGTACAAAAGGATTAAAAATGGGGAGGTCACTTTAGAACAGGAATTCGTACAACTGGTTAGAAATGTTAAAAAAGAGATAAGGAAAGCAAAAAGAAACTATGAAGTTCGCATAGCAGGGCAAGCAAAGACAAATCCTAAAGGGTTTTTTCAGTTATATCGTACTAAGACTAGGGAAAGGATAGGTCCATTAAAAACTGAGACAGGTCAAATAACAAATAGTGATGAAGAGATGAGTAGTATTTTTAATAAATATTTTGTATCTGTATTTACTAAAGAAGAACTTAACAATATGCCTTCAGCCGAACAAGTCTATGTGGGTGGGGACGAGGACAGGTTGACGAGTTTAGCAGTTACCAGGGAGGATGTTCTTAAACAAATAGTAAAACTCAAACCAAACAAATCCCCAGGGCCGGATGAAGTGTTTGCTAGGGTGCTTAAAGAATGCAAAGAGGAGCTTTGTGACCCACTGTCAACCATATTTAATAAATCAATAGAGTCAGGCAGAGTGCCAGAGTTTTGGAAAGTTGCTAATGTGATACCAGTTTTTAAGAAAGGAGATAGATCACTTGCGTCTAACTATCGACCAATTAGCCTAACGTCTATTGTGGGAAAGTTACTCGAATCTATAATAGCAAATAAAATTCGTCTTCATCTTGAAAAACATAAATTAATAATTGAGTCGCAACATGGTTTTATAAATGGCCGTTCATGTTTAACAAATTTGTTATCTTTTTATTCTAGCATTGTTGAGGCAGTTGATAGTGGTAAGGATTGCGATGTTGTATACCTTGACTTTAGCAAAGCTTTTGATACAGTGCCACATGAAAGACTGATTAAAAAAATAGTCTCATGGTATTGGGGGTGCTATATTAAGCTGGATTAGGGCATGGCTATACCAAAGGAAACAGAGAGTTAGTATAAATGGAATCAAGTCAGAGTGGGAAAATGTTGTAAGTGGAGTGCCTCAAGGCTCTGTCCTGGGACCTCTGTTGTTTATAATATATATAAATGATTTAGATTCAGGTTTGAGTAGCAACATTTGCAAATTTGCCGATGATACGAAAATCGGTAGGGAAATTAATTCGGAGGAGGACTCACTATCACTTCAAGTTGATCTAGATAGGGTTTTGAAATGGTCAAAGGATTGGCAGATGCAGTTTAATGCTGATAAATGTAAAGTTCTGAGGTTAGGTAATGATGATAGAGTTACAAGATACGAGCTAGATGGTGTTGTGATTGCGAAGTCGGATTGCGAAAGGGATCTGGGAGTTATGATTAGTAAGAATTTAAAACAAAAGGATCAATGCATAAATGTTCGTAATAAGGCAAATCGGACACTTGGATTTATTAATCGCAGCGTTAGTAACAAGACACCTGGTGTGGTTCTCAAGCTATATCTTGCTCTAGTTAGGCCCCATTTAGATTATGCAGTTCAGTTTTGGTCGCCATATTATAGAATGGATATAAATTCACTTGAACGTGTCCAGCGTAGGATGACTAAGTTAATTCCCCAAATTAGAAATCTTTCATATGAAGAAAGATTAACAAAGCTTAAGTTGCATTCACTGGAAAGGCGAAGAGTTAGGGGTGACATGATAGAGGTTTACAAGTGGATGAATGGACATAACCGGGGGGATATTAATAGGGTATTAAAAGTATCAACACAGGACAGAACACGAAACAATGGATATAAATTGGATAAGTTTAGATTTAGGAAAGACTTGGGTAAATACTGGTTCAGTAACAGGGTTGTTGATTTGTGGAACCAATTGCCGCGTAACATTGTGGAGGTGGGGTCCCTCGATTGTTTCAAGCACGGGTTGGACAAGTATATGACAAGTATATTTTATCATAGCAATATGGAAGTTGTAGTGAAGGACCTGGTGACTCTAGTGGGAGCCCTGAGGACAGAGTTGGACTCTCTGCGGGAGGAGGTGCGTCAGCTTAAAAAACAACGAGAAGTAACGAAGGAGGAGACCAGCAGTAAAGGGACCTCGTCTTGGAGAGTTGCGAAAGACAGGGGCCTTAAGAAGACTTTGATAAAACCGCCTTCAAACGCCATAGCAACTTCAAATTCATTTGACGTTTTGGAGGACGAGTGCTGTGGAGAGACTGTGGATCGCGCAAAAGGGAAAGCAACGAAGAGAAAGGAAGCGCAGGCCCCTCAGAAAGTAAAGGAAGTACCTAAGCAAACATTAGTTGTGGGAGATTCCCAGATAAGGTATTTGGATAGAACGTTTTGTGCTAGAGATAGGGGGAACAGGTTAAGGGTTTGCTATCCCGGAGCTGGCATTGGTGATATTATAAACAACATGAATGATATTATGGCTGGTAATGGGAACAATCCCATTATTTGCATTAGCGTGGGAGGAAATGATGTTGGTCGAGTCAGGAGTGAGGAACTGATTCAGAGGTATAAAACAGCCATAGAGTTAGTTAGGAGCAAGGGAGGAATCCCGATCATATGTGGCATTCTTCCAAGAAAGGGAGTGGGAAATGAATGGATATCGAGGGCACTTGGTGTCAATTGCCGGCTGGAAAGATATTGCAAATCAAATGCAATATCTTTCATAGACAACTGGGAACACTTCTATGGAAGAAATGAAATGTATGCTCGTGATGGGGTGCATCTATCGAGAGCTGGGGTTGTTGCTGTTGCGAACTCGCTAGAAGAAGTGGTTAGAGGTGTTTGTTTGGGTTTAAACTGTTAGTAGATAGAGGTATGGGAATTGATTTGGAGGAAGGAGGTAATAAAAGTATGTGTTTGTGGGAGAAAGGAATTGGCAAAACGATCAGGGAAAGAGAAGGTCCGCAAAATAACAATTCACTTAGGGTATATTACACTAACAGTAGAAGTCTAAGAAATAAAATTAACGAATTAAATGCTCTTGTCTGCACAGAAAAAATAGATATTATTGCACTTACCGAAACGTGGATGAATGTAGAAAATAGAGAACTATTAGCTGAATATCAAATATATGGATTTAAACTATTTCACACAGATAGATATATTAGACGAGGAGGTGGAGTAGCCATATATGTTAGGGACAATTTGAAATGTAGTCTCAAAGAGGGAATCAAAACAGAGCCACACTCAGAAACTATTTGGATTGAATTAAACGAAAAAGCTAATAATATTATAATAGGAGTAATATATAGGCCACCAAATTTAGACAGAATGGAAGCAAAGCATCTATGGGATGAAATATCTAGAGCATCTAGATCTAACAGTATTTATGTCATGGGTGACTTTAATTTTAGCGGAATAAACTGGTTGAACAAAACAGGGAATAGTGAAGCAGAAGATTTTCTAGAATTAATTGACGATTGCTTTCTTACGCAACACATTAAGGAACCAACACGGGAAAATAATATTTTAGATTTAGTGTTAACTAACAGGGAAACGCAAATTAATGACATCGAAATAGGGAGTGAGCTAGGGAGCAGTGATCACAAAGAAATCAGATTTAGCATAGAATGGAATAGACCAGTAGGAGAAAATTCTGTTAAAGTGCCAGATTTTCGTAAAGCTGATTTTAATAGCCTAAGAAATTTTTTGGGTCAAATTGATTGGAAAGGCTTGGGTATGGGGTGTGGGCCGGTCTTGGAGCGAGACATGAACCCAGCGATAGGTGACTTAAATGGGGATTTCGATGTGGATTCAATATATAACTTATTTAAGAATATTCTAAACAAAGCACAGGAACGTAGTATACCATACAAATTGAATAGATCGTATACTAATGACCCAAAGTGGATAACAAAGAATTTGAAGAACCTTATAGGTAAAAAGAGAGCTTGGTACAAAAGGATTAAAAATGGGGAGGTCACTTTAGAACAGGAATTCGTACAACTGGTTAGAAATGTTAAAAAAGAGATAAGGAAAGCAAAAAGAAACTATGAAGTTCGCATAGCAGGGCAAGCAAAGACAAATCCTAAAGGGTTTTTTCAGTTATATCGTACTAAGACTAGGGAAAGGATAGGTCCATTAAAAACTGAGACAGGTCAAATAACAAATAGTGATGAAGAGATGAGTAGTATTTTTAATAAATATTTTGTATCTGTATTTACTAAAGAAGAACTTAACAATATGCCTTCAGCCGAACAAGTCTATGTGGGTGGGGACGAGGACAGGTTGACGAGTTTAGCAGTTACCAGGGAGGATGTTCTTAAACAAATAGTAAAACTCAAACCAAACAAATCCCCAGGGCCGGATGAAGTGTTTGCTAGGGTGCTTAAAGAATGCAAAGAGGAGCTTTGTGACCCACTGTCAACCATATTTAATAAATCAATAGAGTCAGGCAGAGTGCCAGAGTTTTGGAAAGTTGCTAATGTGATACCAGTTTTTAAGAAAGGAGATAGATCACTTGCGTCTAACTATCGACCAATTAGCCTAACGTCTATTGTGGGAAAGTTACTCGAATCAATAATAGCAAATAAAATTCGTCTTCATCTTGAAAAACATAAATTAATAATTGAGTCGCAACATGGTTTTATAAATGGCCGTTCATGTTTAACAAATTTGTTATCTTTTTATTCTAGCATTGTTGAGGCAGTTGATAGTGGTAAGGATTGCGATGTTGTATACCTTGACTTTAGCAAAGCTTTTGATACAGTGCCACATGAAAGACTGATTAAAAAAATAGAGTCTCATGGTATTGGGGGTGCTATATTAAGCTGGATTAGGGCATGGCTATACCAAAGGAAACAGAGAGTTAGTATAAATGGAATCAAGTCAGAGTGGGAAAATGTTGTAAGTGGAGTGCCTCAAGGCTCTGTCCTGGGACCTCTGTTGTTTATAATATATATAAATGATTTAGATTCAGGTTTGAGTAGCAACATTTGCAAATTTGCCGATGATACGAAAATCGGTAGGGAAATTAATTCGGAGGAGGACTCACTATCACTTCAAGTTGATCTAGATAGGGTTTTGAAATGGTCAAAGGATTGGCAGATGCAGTTTAATGCTGATAAATGTAAAGTTCTGAGGTTAGGTAATGATGATAGAGTTACAAGATACGAGCTAGATGGTGTTGTGATTGCGAAGTCGGATTGCGAAAGGGATCTGGGAGTTATGATTAGTAAGAATTTAAAACAAAAGGATCAATGCATAAATGTTCGTAATAAGGCAAATCGGACACTTGGATTTATTAATCGCAGCGTTAGTAACAAGACACCTGGTGTGGTTCTCAAGCTATATCTTGCTCTAGTTAGGCCCCATTTAGATTATGCAGTTCAGTTTTGGTCGCCATATTATAGAATGGATATAAATTCACTTGAACGTGTCCAGCGTAGGATGACTAAGTTAATTCCCCAAATTAGAAATCTTTCATATGAAGAAAGATTAACAAAGCTTAAGTTGCATTCACTGGAAAGGCGAAGAGTTAGGGGTGACATGATAGAGGTTTACAAGTGGATGAATGGACATAACCGGGGGGATATTAATAGGGTATTAAAAGTATCAACACAGGACAGAACACGAAACAATGGATATAAATTGGATAAGTTTAGATTTAGGAAAGACTTGGGTAAATACTGGTTCAGTAACAGGGTTGTTGATTTGTGGAACCAATTGCCGCGTAACATTGTGGAGGTGGGGTCCCTCGATTGTTTCAAGCACGGGTTGGACAAGTATATGAGTGGGATTGGGTGGTTATAGAATAGGAGCTGCCTCGTATGGGCCAATAGGCCTTCTGCAGTTACCTTTGTTCTTATGTTCTTATGTTCTTATGTTATGAGTGGGATTGGGTGGTTATAGAATAGGAGCTGCCTCGTATGGGCCAATAGGCCTTCTGCAGTTACCTTTGTTCTTATGTTCTTATGTTTGCCAGGGTGCTTAAAGAATGCAAAGAGGAGCTTTGTGACCCACTGGCAACCATATTTAATAAATCAATAGAGTCAGGCAGAGTGCCAGAGTTTTGGAAAGTTGCTAATGTGATACCAGTTTTTAAGAAAGGAGATAGATCACTTGCGTCTAACTATCGACCAATTAGCCTAACGTCTATTGTGGGAAAGTTATCCGAATCTATAATAGCAAATAAAATTGGTCTTCATCTTGAAAAACATAAATTAATAATTGAGTCGCAACATGGTTTTATAAATGGCCGTTCATGTTTAACAAATTTGTTATCTTTTTATTCTAGCATTGTTGAGGCAGTTGATAGTGGTAAGGATTGCGATGTTGTGTACCTTGACTTTAGCAAAGCTTTTGATACAGTGCCACATGAAAGACTGATTAAAAAGATGGAGTCTTATGGTATTGGGGGTGCTATATTAAGCTGGATTAGGGCATGGCTATACCAAAGGAAACAGAGAGTTAGTATAAATGGAGTCAAGTCAGAGTGGGAAAATGTTGTAAGCGGGGTGCCTCAGGGCTCTGTCCTGGGACCTTTGTTGTTTATAATATATAAAAATGATTTAGATTCAGGTTTGAGTAGCAACATTTGCAAATTTGCCGATGATACGAAAATCGGTAGGGAAATTAATTCGGAGGAGGACTCACAATCACTTCAAGTTGATCTAGATAGGGTTTTGAAATGGTCGAAGGATTGGCAGATGCAGTTTAATGCTGATAAATGTAAAGTTCTGAGGTTAGGTAATGATGGTAGGGTTACAAGTTACGAGCTAGATGGTGTTGAGATTGCGAGGTCGAATTGCGAAAGGGATCTGGGAGTTATTATAAGTAAGAATTTAAAACAAAAGGATCAATGCATAAATGTTCGTAATAAGGCAAATCGGACACTTGGATTTATTAATCGCAGCGTTAGTAACAAGACACCTAGTGTGGTTCTCAAGCTATATTTTACTCTAGTTAGGCCCCATTTAGATTATGCAGTTCAGTTTTGGTCGCCATATTATAGAATGGATATAAATTCACTTGAACGTGTCCAACGTAGGATGACTAAGTTAATTCCCCAAATTAGAAATCTTTCATATGAAGAAAGATTAACAAAGCTCAAGTTGCATTCACTGGAAAGGCGAAGATTTAGGGGTGACATGATAGAGGTTTACAAGTGGATGAATGGACATAACAAATGAGATATTAATAGGGTATTAAAAGTATCAACACAAGACAGAACACGAAACAATGGGTATAAATTGGATAAGTTTAGATTTAGGAAAGACTTGGGTAAATACTGGTTCAGTAACAGGGTTGTTGATTTGTGGAACCAATTGCCGCGTAACATTGTGGAGGTGGGGTCTCTCGATTGTTTCAAGCATGGGTTGGACATGTATATGAGTGGGATTGGGTGGTTATAAATAGGAGGTGCCTCGTATGGGCCAACAGGCCTTCTGCAGTTGCCTTTGTTCTTATGTTCTTATGATTCAAAGTGCAGCCAACTACTCAATCCCACTGAAAAAAACAGTCCACCGGACACCATAAAGATCATTGGTACTATTGCGAACGTGTCAAAGAACTCAACCATAGACTCAATAGAACAAGAAAGCTATACAAAAAGCAGCCAAGTGACCGCAACAGGATATTACTTTGTGAGGTCAAGGAACATTTACATCGAGAGACCAGACAAATAAAAGAACAAAAGTGGCTGGAATGGTGTTCACACCTGAATGAACATACCTCTCTTGGAGAGATGTGGCAGCAAATTCACCGGGCCAAAAGGAATAAAACACCTAAAGCTCCACACCCCAAGGATCCTCAACAGGAAGCCGAAGTACTGGCAACCAGGTTTGCAGAGAGAGCAGCATATCGGACACTTGGATTTATTAATCGCAGCGTTAGTAACAAGACACCTGGTGTGGTTCTCAAGCTATATCTTACTCTAGTTAGGCCCCATTTAGATTATGCAGTTCAGTTTTGGTCGCCATATTATAGAATGGATATAAATTCACTTGAACGTGTCCAACGTAGGATGACTAAGTTAATTCCCCAAATTAGAAATCTTTCATATGAAGAAAGATTAACAAAGCTCAAGTTGCATTCACTGGAAAGGCGAAGAGTTAGGGGTGACATGATAGAGGTTTACAAGTGGATGAATGGACATAACAAATGAGATATTAATAGGGTATTAAAAGTATCAACACAAGACAGAACACGAAACAATGGGTATAAATTGGATAAGTTTAGATTTAGGAAAGACTTGGGTAAATACTGGTTCAGTAACAGGGTTGTTGATTTGTGGAACCAATTGCCGCGTAACATTGTGGAGGTGGGGTCTCTCGATTGTTTCAAGCATGGGTTGGACATGTATATGAGTGGGATTGGGTGGTTATAAATAGGAGCTGCCTCGTATGGGCCAACAGGCCTTCTGCAGTTGCCTTTGTTCTTATGTTCTTATGATTCAAAGTGCAGCCAACTACTCAATCCCACTGAAAAAACAGTCCACCGGACACCATAAAGATCATTGGTACTATTGCGAACGTGTCAAAGAACTCAACCATAGACTCAATAGAACAAGAAAGCTATACAAAAAGCAGCCAAGTGACCGCAACAGGATATTACTTTGTGAGGTCAAGGAACATGTACATCGAGAGATCAGACAAATAAAAGAACAAAAGTGGCTGGAATGGTGTTCACACCTGAATGAACACACCTCTCTTGGAGAGATGTGGCAGCAAATTCACCGGGCCAAAAGGAATAAAACACCAGGTGTATTAGCAGTACAGACCGGACTAGAGGAAGAAAGGTGGCACAGAATCCTTACAGCATGTGAAGAAGTCTCTGACACTAATGCCCCCTTCACACTGGATGAACTCAATAGGGCTAAGAAAAACTCCAAGGATACATCCCCTGGAGCCGACAAAATAACCTATCAAATGATTAAAAACCTCGTCCCAGAGGGAGACGCTGCATACCTAAGGATAATTAATTTAGCCTGGACTTCTCAAACTAGACCTTCTGCTTGGAATAGAGCAGACATAGTGCCGATCCCAAAACCCAAAGATCCAGCTAATCCCAGGCCCATCTCTCTCCAAAGCTGTGCAACCAAGACGGCTGACAGAATGGCACTCAACAGACTGGAGTGGAAAATGCCTAAACTGCACCATGATATGTATGCCTATAGAAGAGGGGTTGGCACAGTGGAATGTATTACAACTCTGTTAGCCCACTTGAATGACAGACCAGGAATGCTGATATTCCTGGACCTCGAAAAAGCCTTTGAACTGGCTAGCGCCCCAGCTATTCTCTGCTGCCTCATTGACAAAGAGGTCAGAGGCAACCTGCTCTCCTGGACCAAAAACTGTCTCATAAACAGAGAAGCAAGAGTAAAACTTCATGGCACAGTCTCTGAGTACAAAAGACATGAAAATGGTACACCGCAAGGAGGTATTCTCAGCTCTCTTCTCTTCAACTGTTTAATGGAAAGAATAATGAGGTTGAAACTCCCACATCACTGCAGGCTGCTAAACTACGCGGACGACTTTGTCATCTTCCATAAAAGGAAGGGATGCGGCGCGCCTTGCACCCAAATGCTTAGACTGCATCAGAAAAGAGGCAAAACAGATTGGGATCAAACTCAACCCCTCAAAGTCAAAGGCCATAAAAATAGCGAAGCCCAACATCCAACTCACTGTACACGGACAACCAATAGAATGGGTCGATACCTATCAGTATCTAGGAATCATCCTGGACACACACATGAATTTTAATGCTGAGGTCACTTACTTGAGAGAGCGAACTGCGGCCCAGATCCTCAGGTCGCTAACCTCCCTTTCCGGAGGAGCCAATCTGCAAGTCCTTTGCACATACTATGTACAGGCAGTCAGATCAGTGATCGATTATGCCGCACCTGCACTCACAAATCTATCACGCCAACAGTGGAAAAAGCTTGAAGTTGCCCAAAACAATGCTATGAGAGCTGCACTGGGAGAATGGCACTATGTGGACCAGGCTTGAAACTCTTAGACTGGAGACGGGTTTGCCCTCTCTACAAGAAAGAATATCACAAAGGACAGCTACAATTATCAGTAAGATAATTATTTCTTCTGATCCAATCCCAGTACGACAGGCCTTGGTGGTTGGACTAGGCCAAACAATGGGAACTCTTGGGTTGCAAGAGCAGGAAAAGTCCTAAACAGACTACATTTAAAAAACATGATTATTGATAGAGAGGGTGATCATCCACACCCAAATTACACTCCTTCCGCGCCGTGGGAAGAGCCTACTTTAAAAATAGTAATAGAAAGTCTCCCAATGAAAAAGGCTTCCTATGATCCGACAATCCTAAGGCGCATAATAGATGAGCAAACGTATAGCATAGCAGTAGCCACCCACATCTTCACAGTGCTGGTGCTGCTCTTTGCACGACCAGCGTACAGGCATATTGGAGACTGGGAGGACTAGTATCATCAACCCAAACTGAGCTGTTTGCCATACAACAGGCATTCGCATATGTGATTGCACAAAACACTCAAAATGCAATCATACACACTCAAAAGCTGCACTTCAAATACTAGGACAAAAACAGTGGAAAGATAATGTGGAAATAATTACCACCATTTTGTATCTTGGAGCAGTCGCTAAAGGCAAAGGACTCAACATAACTTTAAACTGGATCCCATCCCATATTGGAATCCCATTAAATGAAAAAGCTGATGAAATTGCTAAATTGGCAACTCGTCATCCAGTGATACATAAAACTATTCAACCCAGCCTAGAGAACATAAAAAATATCATCACCAAAAAACTCTCACATCTCAACAAAGCCTACCTGCACCAGAGAATAGCTGAGGGTTCGTCATCTTCAACATGGTATCTTCAGGCAACCAAATTAGAAAGGTTAAATATCCCAAAAGGAATCCACAGGGAAATAGCAGTTAGGTTATATAGACTACGTCTAGGTTACAGATGCAACTGGGAGATTGGTGAACCCCGACAGAGAGAGTGCATCTTCTGCCAAACTGTCACAGAAAAGCCATTACTTCACTATCTTCTGGAATGTGAAGCAACCAATGACCTTAGAAGAGCTTTAAGAGTTCCTGAATCATGCAGTGGCCACCCTGAAGCCATCAACACAGCCACTCTCCTGGTCAACAAAGGTGTCCAGCAGCTGGACACTCTCATAAAGAGGGTGTGCTTGTGATACTGCTTCACCCTCATGTGAAGCAGTATCCTCCCCCGCGATAACAGCTTGATGGTTAAATGCAACCTGATGATTAAATGCAGACTGGAGTGGAAAATGCCTAAACTGCACCATGATATGTATGCCTATAGAAGAGGGGTTGGCACAGTGGAATGTATTACAACTCTGTTAGCCCACTTGAATGACAGACCAGGAATGCTGATATTCCTGGACCTCGAAAAAGCCTTTGAACTGGCTAGCGCCCCAGCTATTCTCTGCTGCCTCATTGACAAAGAGGTCAGAGGCAACCTGCTCTCCTGGACCAAAAACTGTCTCATAAACAGAGAATCAAGTGTAAAACTTCATGGCACAGTCTCTGAGTACAAAAGACATGAAAATGGTACACCGCAAGGAGGTATTCTCAGCTCTCTTCTCTTCAACTGTTTAATGGAAAGAATAATGAGGTTGAAACTCCCACATCACTGCAGGCTGCTAAACTACGCGGACGACTTTGTCATCTTCCATAAAAGGAAGGGATGCGGCGCGCCTTGCACCCAAATGCTTAGACTGCATCAGAAAAGAGGCAAAACAGATTGGGATCAAACTCAACCCCTCAAAGTCAAAGGCCATAAAAATAGCGAAGCCCAACATCCAACTCACTGTACACGGACAACCAATAGAATGGGTCGATACCTATCAGTATCTAGGAATCATCCTGGACACACACATGAATTTTAATGCTGAGGTCACTTACTTGAGAGAGCGAACTGCGGCCCAGATCCTCAGGTCGCTAACCTCCCTTTCCGGAGGAGCCAATCTGCAAGTCCTTTGCACATACTATGTACAGGCAGTCAGATCAGTGATCGATTATGCCGCACCTGCACTCACAAATCTATCACGCCAACAGTGGAAAAAGCTTGAAGTTGCCCAAAACAATGCTATGAGAGCTGCACTGGGAGAATGGCACTATGTGGACCAGGCTTGAAACTCTTAGACTGGAGACGGGTTTGCCCTCTCTACAAGAAAGAATATCACAAAGGACAGCTACAATTATCAGTAAGATAATTATTTCTTCTGATCCAATCCCAGTACGACAGGCCTTGGTGGTTGGACTAGGCCAAAACAATGGGAACTCTTGGGTTGCAAGAGCAGGAAAAGTCCTAAACAGACTACATTTAAAAAACATGATTATTGATAGAGAGGGTGATCATCCACACCCAAATTACACTCCTTCCGCGCCGTGGGAAGAGCCTACTTTAAAAATAGTAATAGAAAGTCTCCCAATGAAAAAGGCTTCCTATGATCCGACAATCCTAAGGCGCATAATAGATGAGCAAACGTATAGCATAGCAGTAGCCACCCACATCTTCACAGTGCTGGTGCTGCTCTTTGCACGACCAGCGTACAGGCATATTGGAGACTGGGAGGACTAGTATCATCAACCCAAACTGAGCTGTTTGCCATACAACAGGCATTCGCATATGTGATTGCACAAAACACTCAAAATGCAATCATACACACTCAAAAGCTGCACTTCAAATACTAGGACAAAAACAGTGGAAAGATAATGTGGAAATAATTACCACCATTTTGTATCTTGGAGCAGTCGCTAAAGGCAAAGGACTCAACATAACTTTAAACTGGATCCCATTAAATGAAAAAGCTGATGAAATTGCTAAATTGGCAACTCGTCATCCAGTGATACATAAAACTATTCAACCCAGCCTAGAGAACATAAAAAATATCATCACCAAAAAACTCTCACATCTCAACAAAGCCTACCTGCACCAGAGAATAGCTGAGGGTTCGTCATCTTCAACATGGTATCTTCAGGCAACCAAATTAGAAAGGTTAAATATCCCAAAAGGAATCCACAGGGAAATAGCAGTTAGGTTATATAGACTACGTCTAGGTTACAGATGCAACTGGGAGATTGGTGAACCCCGACAGAGAGAGTGCATCTTCTGCCAAACTGTCACAGAAAAGCCATTACTTCACTATCTTCTGGAATGTGAAGCAACCAATGACCTTAGAAGAGCTTTAAGAGTTCCTGAATCATGCAGTGGCCACCCTGAAGCCATCAACACAGCCACTCTCCTGGTCAACAAAGGTGTCCAGCAGCTGGACACCCTCATAAAGAGGGTGTGCTTGTGATACTGCTTCACCCTCATGTGAAGCAGTATCCTCCCCCGCGATAACAGCTTGATGGTTAAATGCAACCTGATGATTAAATGCAGACTGGAGTGGAAAATGCCTAAACTGCACCATGATATGTATGCCTATAGAAGAGGGGTTGGCACAGTGGAATGTATTACAACTCTGTTAGCCCACTTGAATGACAGACCAGGAATGCTGATATTCCTGGACCTCGAAAAAGCCTTTGAACTGGCTAGCGCCCCAGCTATTCTCTGCTGCCTCATTGACAAAGAGGTCAGAGGCAACCTGCTCTCCTGGACCAAAAACTGTCTCATAAACAGAGAAGCAAGAGTAAAACTTCATGGCACAGTCTCTGAGTACAAAAGACATGAAAATGGTACACCGCAAGGAGGTATTCTCAGCTCTCTTCTCTTCAACTGTTTAATGGAAAGAATAATGAGGTTGAAACTCCCACATCACTGCAGGCTGCTAAACTACGCGGACGACTTTGTCATCTTCCATAAAAGGAAGGGATGCGGCGCGCCTTGCACCCAAATGCTTAGACTGCATCAGAAAAGAGGCAAAACAGATTGGGATCAAACTCAACCCCTCAAAGTCAAAGGCCATAAAAATAGCGAAGCCCAACATCCAACTCACTGTACACGGACTACCAATAGAATGGGTCGATACCTATCAGTATCTAGGAATCATCCTGGACACACACATGAATTTTAATGCTGAGGTCACTTACTTGAGAGAGCGAACTGCGGCCCAGATCCTCAGGTCGCTAACCTCCCTTTCCGGAGGAGCCAATCTGCAAGTCCTTTGCACATACTATGTACAGGCAGTCAGATCAGTGATCGATTATGCCGCACCTGCACTCACAAATCTATCACGCCAACAGTGGAAAAAGCTTGAAGTTGCCCAAAACAATGCTATGAGAGCTGCACTGGGAGAATGGCACTATGTGGACCAGGCTTGAAACTCTTAGACTGGAGACGGGTTTGCCCTCTCTACAAGAAAGAATATCACAAAGGACAGCTACAATTATCAGTAAGATAATTATTTCTTCTGATCCAATCCCAGTACGACAGGCCTTGGTGGTTGGACTAGGCCAAAACAATGGGAACTCTTGGGTTGCAAGAGCAGGAAAAGTCCTAAACAGACTACATTTAAAAAACATGATTATTGATAGAGAGGGTGATCATCCACACCCAAATTACACTCCTTCCGCGCCGTGGGAAGAGCCTACTTTAAAAATAGTAATAGAAAGTCTCCCAATGAAAAAGGCTTCCTATGATCCGACAATCCTAAGGCGCATAATAGATGAGCAAACGTATAGCATAGCAGTAGCCACCCACATCTTCACAGTGCTGGTGCTGCTCTTTGCACGACCAGCGTACAGGCATATTGGAGACTGGGAGGACTAGTATCATCAACCCAAACTGAGCTGTTTGCCATACAACAGGCATTCGCATATGTGATTGCACAAAACACTCAAAATGCAATCATACACACTCAAAAGCTGCACTTCAAATACTAGGACAAAAACAGTGGAAAGATAATGTGGAAATAATTACCACCATTTTGTATCTTGGAGCAGTCGCTAAAGGCAAAGGACTCAACATAACTTTAAACTGGATCCCATCCCATATTGGAATCCCATTAAATGAAAAAGCTGGTGAAATTGCTAAATTGGCAACTCGTCATCCAGTGATACATAAAACTATTCAACCCAGCCTAGAGAACATAAAAAATATCATCACCAAAAAACTCTCACATCTCAACAAAGCCTACCTGCACCAGAGAATAGCTGAGGGTTCGTCATCTTCAACATGGTATCTTCAGGCAACCAAATTAGAAAGGTTAAATATCCCAAAAGGAATCCACAGGGAAATAGCAGTTAGGTTATATAGACTACGTCTAGGTTACAGATGCAACTGGGAGATTGGTGAACCCCGACAGAGAGAGTGCATCTTCTGCCAAACTGTCACAGAAAAGCCATTACTTCACTATCTTCTGGAATGTGAAGCAACCAATGACCTTAGAAGAGCTTTAAGAGTTCCTGAATCATGCAGTGGCCACCCTGAAGCCATCAACACAGCCACTCTCCTGGTCAACAAAGGTGTCCAGCAGCTGGACACCCTCATAAAGAGGGTGTGCTTGTGATACTGCTTCACCCTCATGTGAAGCAGTATCCTCCCCCGCGATAACAGCTTGATGGTTAAATGCAACCTGATGATTAAATGCAGACTGGAGTGGAAAATGCCTAAACTGCACCATGATATGTATGCCTATAGAAGAGGGGTTGGCACAGTGGAATGTATTACAACTCTGTTAGCCCACTTGAATGACAGACCAGGAATGCTGATATTCCTGGACCTCGAAAAAGCCTTTGAACTGGCTAGCGCCCCAGCTATTCTCTGCTGCCTCATTGACAAAGAGGTCAGAGGCAACCTGCTCTCCTGGACCAAAAACTGTCTCATAAACAGAGAAGCAAGAGTAAAACTTCATGGCACAGTCTCTGAGTACAAAAGACATGAAAATGGTACACCGCAAGGAGGTATTCTCAGCTCTCTTCTCTTCAACTGTTTAATGGAAAGAATAATGAGGTTGAAACTCCCACATCACTGCAGGCTGCTAAACTACGCGGACGACTTTGTCATCTTCCATAAAAGGAAGGGATGCGGCGCGCCTTGCACCCAAATGCTTAGACTGCATCAGAAAAGAGGCAAAACAGATTGGGATCAAACTCAACCCCTCAAAGTCAAAGGCCATAAAAATAGCGAAGCCCAACATCCAACTCACTGTACACGGACAACCAATAGAATGGGTCGATACCTATCAGTATCTAGGAATCATCCTGGACACACACATGAATTTTAATGCTGAGGTCACTTACTTGAGAGAGCGAACTGCGGCCCAGATCCTCAGGTCGCTAACCTCCCTTTCCGGAGGAGCCAATCTGCAAGTCCTTTGCACATACTATGTACAGGCAGTCAGATCAGTGATCGATTATGCCGCACCTGCACTCACAAATCTATCACGCCAACAGTGGAAAAAGCTTGAAGTTGCCCAAAACAATGCTATGAGAGCTGCACTGGGAGAATGGCACTATGTGGACCAGGCTTGAAACTCTTAGACTGGAGACGGGTTTGCCCTCTCTACAAGAAAGAATATCACAAAGGACAGCTACAATTATCAGTAAGATAATTATTTCTTCTGATCCAATCCCAGTACGACAGGCCTTGGTGGTTGGACTAGGCCAAAACAATGGGAACTCTTGGGTTGCAAGAGCAGGAAAAGTCCTAAACAGACTACATTTAAAAAACATGATTATTGATAGAGAGGGTGATCATCCACACCCAAATTACACTCCTTCCGCGCCGTGGGAAGAGCCTACTTTAAAAATAGTAATAGAAAGTCTCCCAATGAAAAAGGCTTCCTATGATCCGACAATCCTAAGGCGCATAATAGATGAGCAAACGTATAGCATAGCAGTAGCCACCCACATCTTCACAGTGCTGGTGCTGCTCTTTGCACGACCAGCGTACAGGCATATTGGAGACTGGGAGGACTAGTATCATCAACCCAAACTGAGCTGTTTGCCATACAACAGGCATTCGCATATGTGATTGCACAAAACACTCAAAATGCAATCATACACACTCAAAGCTGCACTTCAAATACTAGGACAAAAACAGTGGAAAGATAATGTGGAAATAATTACCACCATTTTGTATCTTGGAGCAGTCGCTAAAGGCAAAGGACTCAACATAACTTTAAACTGGATCCCATCCCATATTGGAATCCCATTAAATGAAAAAGCTGATGAAATTGCTAAATTGGCAACTCGTCATCCAGTGATACATAAAACTATTCAACCCAGCCTAGAGAACATAAAAAAATATCATCACCAAAAAACTCTCACATCTCAACAAAGCCTACCTGCACCAGAGAATAGCTGAGGGTTCGTCATCTTCAACATGGTATCTTCAGGCAACCAAATTAGAAAGGTTAAATATCCCAAAAGGAATCCACAGGGAAATAGCAGTTAGGTTATATAGACTACGTCTAGGTTACAGATGCAACTGGGAGATTGGTGAACCCCGACAGAGAGAGTGCATCTTCTGCCAAACTGTCACAGAAAAGCCATTACTTCACTATCTTCTGGAATGTGAAGCAACCAATGACCTTAGAAGAGCTTTAAGAGTTCCTGAATCATGCAGTGGCCACCCTGAAGCCATCAACACAGCCACTCTCCTGGTCAACAAAGGTGTCCAGCAGCTGGACACCCTCATAAAGAGGGTGTGCTTGTGATACTGCTTCACCCTCATGTGAAGCAGTATCCTCCCCCGCGATAACAGCTTGATGGTTAAATGCAACCTGATGATTAAATGCAGACTGGAGTGGAAAATGCCTAAACTGCACCATGATATGTATGCCTATAGAAGAGGGGTTGGCACAGTGGAATGTATTACAACTCTGTTAGCCCACTTGAATGACAGACCAGGAATGCTGATATTCCTGGACCTCGAAAAAGCCTTTGAACTGGCTAGCGCCCCAGCTATTCTCTGCTGCCTCATTGACAAAGAGGTCAGAGGCAACCTGCTCTCCTGGACCAAAAACTGTCTCATAAACAGAGAAGCAAGAGTAAAACTTCATGGCACAGTCTCTGAGTACAAAAGACATGAAAATGGTACACCGCAAGGAGGTATTCTCAGCTCTCTTCTCTTCAACTGTTTAATGGAAAGAATAATGAGGTTGAAACTCCCACATCACTGCAGGCTGCTAAACTACGCGGACGACTTTGTCATCTTCCATAAAAGGAAGGGATGCGGCGCGCCTTGCACCCAAATGCTTAGACTGCATCAGAAAAGAGGCAAAACAGATTGGGATCAAACTCAACCCCTCAAAGTCAAAGGCCATAAAAATAGCGAAGCCCAACATCCAACTCACTGTACACGGACAACCAATAGAATGGGTCGATACCTATCAGTATCTAGGAATCATCCTGGACACACACATGAATTTTAATGCTGAGGTCACTTACTTGAGAGAGCGAACTGCGGCCCAGATCCTCAGGTCGCTAACCTCCCTTTCCGGAGGAGCCAATCTGCAAGTCCTTTGCACATACTATGTACAGGCAGTCAGATCAGTGATCGATTATGCCGCACCTGCACTCACAAATCTATCACGCCAACAGTGGAAAAAGCTTGAAGTTGCCCAAAACAATGCTATGAGAGCTGCACTGGGAGAATGGCACTATGTGGACCAGGCTTGAAACTCTTAGACTGGAGACGGGTTTGCCCTCTCTACAAGAAAGAATATCACAAAGGACAGCTACAATTATCAGTAAGATAATTATTTCTTCTGATCCAATCCCAGTACGACAGGCCTTGGTGGTTGGACTAGGCCAAAACAATGGGAACTCTTGGGTTGCAAGAGCAGGAAAAGTCCTAAACAGACTACATTTAAAAAACATGATTATTGATAGAGAGGGTGATCATCCACACCCAAATTACACTCCTTCCGCGCCGTGGGAAGAGCCTACTTTAAAAATAGTAATAGAAAGTCTCCCAATGAAAAAGGCTTCCTATGATCCGACAATCCTAAGGCGCATAATAGATGAGCAAACGTATAGCATAGCAGTAGCCACCCACATCTTCACAGTGCTGGTGCTGCTCTTTGCACGACCAGCGTACAGGCATATTGGAGACTGGGAGGACTAGTATCATCAACCCAAACTGAGCTGTTTGCCATACAACAGGCATTCGCATATGTGATTGCACAAAACACTCAAAATGCAATCATACACACTCAAAAGCTGCACTTCAAATACTAGGACAAAAACAGTGGAAAGATAATGTGGAAATAATTACCACCATTTTGTATCTTGGAGCAGTCGCTAAAGGCAAAGGACTCAACATAACTTTAAACTGGATCCCATCCCATATTGGAATCCCATTAAATGAAAAAGCTGATGAAATTGCTAAATTGGCAACTCGTCATCCAGTGATACATAAAACTATTCAACCCAGCCTAGAGAACATAAAAAATATCATCACCAAAAAACTCTCACATCTCAACAAAGCCTACCTGCACCAGAGAATAGCTGAGGGTTCGTCATCTTCAACATGGTATCTTCAGGCAACCAAATTAGAAAGGTTAAATATCCCAAAAGGAATCCACAGGGAAATAGCAGTTAGGTTATATAGACTACGTCTAGGTTACAGATGCAACTGGGAGATTGGTGAACCCCGACAGAGAGAGTGCATCTTCTGCCAAACTGTCACAGAAAAGCCATTACTTCACTATCTTCTGGAATGTGAAGCAACCAATGACCTTAGAAGAGCTTTAAGAGTTCCTGAATCATGCAGTGGCCACCCTGAAGCCATCAACACAGCCACTCTCCTGGTCAACAAAGGTGTCCAGCAGCTGGACACCCTCATAAAGAGGGTGTGCTTGTGATACTGCTTCACCCTCATGTGAAGCAGTATCCTCCCCCGCGATAACAGCTTGATGGTTAAATGCAACCTGATGATTAAATGCAGACTGGAGTGGAAAATGCCTAAACTGCACCATGATATGTATGCTATAGAAGAGGGGTTGCACAGTGGAATGTATTACAAACTCTGTTAGCCCACTTGAATGACAGACCAGGAATGCTGATATTCCTGGACCTCGAAAAAGCCTTGAACTGGCTAGCGCCCCAGCTATTCTCTGCTGCCTCATTGACAAAGAGGTCAGAGGCAACCTGCTCTCCTGGACCAAAAACTGTCTCATAAACAGAGAAGCAAGAGTAAAACTTCATGGCACAGTCTCTGAGTACAAAAGACATGAAAATGGTACACCGCAAGGAGGTATTCTCAGCTCTCTTCTCTTCAACTGTTTAATGGAAAGAATAATGAGGTTGAAACTCCCACATCACTGCAGGCTGCTAAACTACGCGGACGACTTTGTCATCTTCCATAAAAGGAAGGGATGCGGCGCGCCTTGCACCCAAATGCTTAGACTGCATCAGAAAAGAGGCAAAACAGATTGGGATCAAACTCAACCCCTCAAAGTCAAAGGCCATAAAATAGCGAAGCCCAACATCCAACTCACTGTACACGGACAACCAATAGAATGGGTCGATACCTATCAGTATCTAGGAATCATCCTGGACACACACATGAATTTTAATGCTGAGGTCACTTACTTGAGAGAGCGAACTGCGGCCCAGATCCTCAGGTCGCTAACCTCCCTTTCCGGAGGAGCCAATCTGCAAGTCCTTTGCACATACTATGTACAGGCAGTCAGATCAGTGATCGATTATGCCGCACCTGCACTCACAAATCTATCACGCCAACAGTGGAAAAAGCTTGAAGTTGCCCAAAACAATGCTATGAGAGCTGCACTGGGAGAATGGCACTATGTGGACCAGGCTTGAAACTCTTAGACTGGAGACGGGTTTGCCCTCTCTACAAGAAAGAATATCACAAAGGACAGCTTACAATTATCAGTAAGATAATTATTTCTTCTGATCCAATCCAGTACGACAGGCCTTGGTGGTTGGACTAGGCCAAAACAATGGGAACTCTTGGGTTGCAAGAGCAGGAAAAGTCCTAAACAGACTACATTTAAAAAACATGATTATTGATAGAGAGGGTGATCATCCACACCCAAATTACACTCCTTCCGCGCCGTGGGAAGAGCCTACTTTAAAAATAGTAATAGAAAGTCTCCCAATGAAAAAGGCTTCCTATGATCCGACAATCCTAAGGCGCATAATAGATGAGCAAACGTATAGCATAGCAGTAGCCACCCACATCTTCACAGTGCTGGTGCTGCTCTTTGCACGACCAGCGTACAGGCATATTGGAGACTGGGAGGACTAGTATCATCAACCCAAACTGAGCTGTTTGCCATACAACAGGCATTCGCATATGTGATTGCACAAAACACTCAAAATGCAATCATACACACTCAAAAGCTGCACTTCAAATACTAGGACAAAAACAGTGGAAAGATAATGTGGAAATAATTACCACCATTTTGTATCTTGGAGCAGTCGCTAAAGGCAAAGGACTCAACATAACTTTAAACTGGATCCCATTAAATGAAAAAGCTGATGAAATTGCTAAATTGGCAACTCGTCATCCAGTGATACATAAAACTATTCAACCCAGCCTAGAGAACATAAAAATATCATCACCAAAAAACTCTCACATCTCAACAAAGCCTACCTGCACCAGAGAATAGCTGAGGGTTCGTCATCTTCAACATGGTATCTTCAGGCAACCAAATTAGAAAGGTTAAATATCCCAAAAGGAATCCACAGGGAAATAGCAGTTAGGTTATATAGACTACGTCTAGGTTACAGATGCAACTGGGAGATTGGTGAACCCCGACAGAGAGAGTGCATCTTCTGCCAAACTGTCACAGAAAAGCCATTACTTCACTATCTTCTGGAATGTGAAGCAACCAATGACCTTAGAAGAGCTTTAAGAGTTCCTGAATCATGCAGTGGCCACCCTGAAGCCATCAACACAGCCACTCTCCTGGTCAACAAAGGTGTCCAGCAGCTGGACACCCTCATAAAGAGGGTGTGCTTGTGATACTGCTTCACCCTCATGTGAAGCAGTATCCTCCCCCGCGATAACAGCTTGATGGTTAAATGCAACCTGATGATTAAATGCAGACTGGAGTGGAAAATGCCTAAACTGCACCATGATATGTATGCCTATAGAAGAGGGGTTGGCACAGTGGAATGTATTACAACTCTGTTAGCCCACTTGAATGACAGACCAGGAATGCTGATATTCCTGGACCTCGAAAAAGCCTTTGAACTGGCTAGCGCCCCAGCTATTCTCTGCTGCCTCATTGACAAAGAGGTCAGAGGCAACCTGCTCTCCTGGACCAAAAACTGTCTCATAAACAGAGAAGCAAGAGTAAAACTTCATGGCACAGTCTCTGAGTACAAAAGACATGAAAATGGTACACCGCAAGGAGGTATTCTCAGCTCTCTTCTCTTCAACTGTTTAATGGAAAGAATAATGAGGTTGAAACTCCCACATCACTGCAGGCTGCTAAACTACGCGGACGACTTTGTCATCTTCCATAAAAGGAAGGGATGCGGCGCGCCTTGCACCCAAATGCTTAGACTGCATCAGAAAAGAGGCAAAACAGATTGGGATCAAACTCAACCCCTCAAAGTCAAAGGCCATAAAAATAGCGAAGCCCAACATCCAACTCACTGTACACGGACTACCAATAGAATGGGTCGATACCTATCAGTATCTAGGAATCATCCTGGACACACACATGAATTTTAATGCTGAGGTCACTTACTTGAGAGAGCGAACTGCGGCCCAGATCCTCAGGTCGCTAACCTCCCTTTCCGGAGGAGCCAATCTGCAAGTCCTTTGCACATACTATGTACAGGCAGTCAGATCAGTGATCGATTATGCCGCACCTGCACTCACAAATCTATCACGCCAACAGTGGAAAAAGCTTGAAGTTGCCCAAAACAATGCTATGAGAGCTGCACTGGGAGAATGGCACTATGTGGACCAGGCTTGAAACTCTTAGACTGGAGACGGGTTTGCCCTCTCTACAAGAAAGAATATCACAAAGGACAGCTACAATTATCAGTAAGATAATTATTTCTTCTGATCCAATCCCAGTACGACAGGCCTTGGTGGTTGGACTAGGCCAAAACAATGGGAACTCTTGGGTTGCAAGAGCAGGAAAAGTCCTAAACAGACTACATTTAAAAAACATGATTATTGATAGAGAGGGTGATCATCCACACCCAAATTACACTCCTTCCGCGCCGTGGGAAGAGCCTACTTTAAAAATAGTAATAGAAAGTCTCCCAATGAAAAAGGCTTCCTATGATCCGACAATCCTAAGGCGCATAATAGATGAGCAAACGTATAGCATAGCAGTAGCCACCCACATCTTCACAGTGCTGGTGCTGCTCTTTGCACGACCAGCGTACAGGCATATTGGAGACTGGGAGGACTAGTATCATCAACCCAAACTGAGCTGTTTGCCATACAACAGGCATTCGCATATGTGATTGCACAAAACACTCAAAATGCAATCATACACACTCAAAAGCTGCACTTCAAATACTAGGACAAAAACAGTGGAAAGATAATGTGGAAATAATTACCACCATTTTGTATCTTGGAGCAGTCGCTAAAGGCAAAGGACTCAACATAACTTTAAACTGGATCCCATCCCATATTGGAATCCCATTAAATGAAAAAGCTGGTGAAATTGCTAAATTGGCAACTCGTCATCCAGTGATACATAAAACTATTCAACCCAGCCTAGAGAACATAAAAAATATCATCACCAAAAAACTCTCACATCTCAACAAAGCCTACCTGCACCAGAGAATAGCTGAGGGTTCGTCATCTTCAACATGGTATCTTCAGGCAACCAAATTAGAAAGGTTAAATATCCCAAAAGGAATCCACAGGGAAATAGCAGTTAGGTTATATAGACTACGTCTAGGTTACAGATGCAACTGGGAGATTGGTGAACCCCGACAGAGAGAGTGCATCTTCTGCCAAACTGTCACAGAAAAGCCATTACTTCACTATCTTCTGGAATGTGAAGCAACCAATGACCTTAGAAGAGCTTTAAGAGTTCCTGAATCATGCAGTGGCCACCCTGAAGCCATCAACACAGCCACTCTCCTGGTCAACAAAGGTGTCCAGCAGCTGGACACCCTCATAAAGAGGGTGTGCTTGTGATACTGCTTCACCCTCATGTGAAGCAGTATCCTCCCCCGCGATAACAGCTTGATGGTTAAATGCAACCTGATGATTAAATGCAGACTGGAGTGGAAAATGCCTAAACTGCACCATGATATGTATGCCTATAGAAGAGGGGTTGGCACAGTGGAATGTATTACAACTCTGTTAGCCCACTTGAATGACAGACCAGGAATGCTGATATTCCTGGACCTCGAAAAAGCCTTTGAACTGGCTAGCGCCCCAGCTATTCTCTGCTGCCTCATTGACAAAGAGGTCAGAGGCAACCTGCTCTCCTGGACCAAAAACTGTCTCATAAACAGAGAAGCAAGAGTAAAACTTCATGGCACAGTCTCTGAGTACAAAAGACATGAAAATGGTACACCGCAAGGAGGTATTCTCAGCTCTCTTCTCTTCAACTGTTTAATGGAAAGAATAATGAGGTTGAAACTCCCACATCACTGCAGGCTGCTAAACTACGCGGACGACTTTGTCATCTTCCATAAAAGGAAGGGATGCGGCGCGCCTTGCACCCAAATGCTTAGACTGCATCAGAAAAGAGGCAAAACAGATTGGGATCAAACTCAACCCCTCAAAGTCAAAGGCCATAAAAATAGCGAAGCCCAACATCCAACTCACTGTACACGGACAACCAATAGAATGGGTCGATACCTATCAGTATCTAGGAATCATCCTGGACACACACATGAATTTTAATGCTGAGGTCACTTACTTGAGAGAGCGAACTGCGGCCCAGATCCTCAGGTCGCTAACCTCCCTTTCCGGAGGAGCCAATCTGCAAGTCCTTTGCACATACTATGTACAGGCAGTCAGATCAGTGATCGATTATGCCGCACCTGCACTCACAAATCTATCACGCCAACAGTGGAAAAAGCTTGAAGTTGCCCAAAACAATGCTATGAGAGCTGCACTGGGAGAATGGCACTATGTGGACCAGGCTTGAAACTCTTAGACTGGAGACGGGTTTGCCCTCTCTACAAGAAAGAATATCACAAAGGACAGCTACAATTATCAGTAAGATAATTATTTCTTCTGATCCAATCCCAGTACGACAGGCCTTGGTGGTTGGACTAGGCCAAAACAATGGGAACTCTTGGGTTGCAAGAGCAGGAAAAGTCCTAAACAGACTACATTTAAAAAACATGATTATTGATAGAGAGGGTGATCATCCACACCCAAATTACACTCCTTCCGCGCCGTGGGAAGAGCCTACTTTAAAAATAGTAATAGAAAGTCTCCCAATGAAAAAGGCTTCCTATGATCCGACAATCCTAAGGCGCATAATAGATGAGCAAACGTATAGCATAGCAGTAGCCACCCACATCTTCACAGTGCTGGTGCTGCTCTTTGCACGACCAGCGTACAGGCATATTGGAGACTGGGAGGACTAGTATCATCAACCCAAACTGAGCTGTTTGCCATACAACAGGCATTCGCATATGTGATTGCACAAAACACTCAAAATGCAATCATACACACTCAAAAGCTGCACTTCAAATACTAGGACAAAAACAGTGGAAAGATAATGTGGAAATAATTACCACCATTTTGTATCTTGGAGCAGTCGCTAAAGGCAAAGGACTCAACATAACTTTAAACTGGATCCCATCCCATATTGGAATCCCATTAAATGAAAAAGCTGATGAAATTGCTAAATTGGCAACTCGTCATCCAGTGATACATAAAACTATTCAACCCAGCCTAGAGAACATAAAAAATCATCACCAAAAAACTCTCACATCTCAACAAAGCCTACCTGCACCAGAGAATAGCTGAGGGTTCGTCATCTTCAACATGGTATCTTCAGGCAACCAAATTAGAAAGGTTAAATATCCCAAAAGGAATCCACAGGGAAATAGCAGTTAGGTTATATAGACTACGTCTAGGTTACAGATGCAACTGGGAGATTGGTGAACCCCGACAGAGAGAGTGCATCTTCTGCCAAACTGTCACAGAAAAGCCATTACTTCACTATCTTCTGGAATGTGAAGCAACCAATGACCTTAGAAGAGCTTTAAGAGTTCCTGAATCATGCAGTGGCCACCCTGAAGCCATCAACACAGCCACTCTCCTGGTCAACAAAGGTGTCCAGCAGCTGGACACCCTCATAAAGAGGGTGTGCTTGTGATACTGCTTCACCCTCATGTGAAGCAGTATCCTCCCCCGCGATAACAGCTTGATGGTTAAATGCAACCTGATGATTAAATGCAGACTGGAGTGGAAAATGCCTAAACTGCACCATGATATGTATGCCTATAGAAGAGGGGTTGGCACAGTGGAATGTATTACAACTCTGTTAGCCCACTTGAATGACAGACCAGGAATGCTGATATTCCTGGACCTCGAAAAAGCCTTTGAACTGGCTAGCGCCCCAGCTATTCTCTGCTGCCTCATTGACAAAGAGGTCAGAGGCAACCTGCTCTCCTGGACCAAAAACTGTCTCATAAACAGAGAAGCAAGAGTAAAACTTCATGGCACAGTCTCTGAGTACAAAAGACATGAAAATGGTACACCGCAAGGAGGTATTCTCAGCTCTCTTCTCTTCAACTGTTTAATGGAAAGAATAATGAGGTTGAAACTCCCACATCACTGCAGGCTGCTAAACTACGCGGACGACTTTGTCATCTTCCATAAAAGGAAGGGATGCGGCGCGCCTTGCACCCAAATGCTTAGACTGCATCAGAAAAGAGGCAAAACAGATTGGGATCAAACTCAACCCCTCAAAGTCAAAGGCCATAAAAATAGCGAAGCCCAACATCCAACTCACTGTACACGGACAACCAATAGAATGGGTCGATACCTATCAGTATCTAGGAATCATCCTGGACACACACATGAATTTTAATGCTGAGGTCACTTACTTGAGAGAGCGAACTGCGGCCCAGATCCTCAGGTCGCTAACCTCCCTTTCCGGAGGAGCCAATCTGCAAGTCCTTTGCACATACTATGTACAGGCAGTCAGATCAGTGATCGATTATGCCGCACCTGCACTCACAAATCTATCACGCCAACAGTGGAAAAAGCTTGAAGTTGCCCAAAACAATGCTATGAGAGCTGCACTGGGAGAATGGCACTATGTGGACCAGGCTTGAAACTCTTAGACTGGAGACGGGTTTGCCCTCTCTACAAGAAAGAATATCACAAAGGACAGCTACAATTATCAGTAAGATAATTATTTCTTCTGATCCAATCCCAGTACGACAGGCCTTGGTGGTTGGACTAGGCCAAAACAATGGGAACTCTTGGGTTGCAAGAGCAGGAAAAGTCCTAAACAGACTACATTTAAAAAACATGATTATTGATAGAGAGGGTGATCATCCACACCCAAATTACACTCCTTCCGCGCCGTGGGAAGAGCCTACTTTAAAAATAGTAATAGAAAGTCTCCCAATGAAAAAGGCTTCCTATGATCCGACAATCCTAAGGCGCATAATAGATGAGCAAACGTATAGCATAGCAGTAGCCACCCACATCTTCACAGTGCTGGTGCTGCTCTTTGCACGACCAGCGTACAGGCATATTGGAGACTGGGAGGACTAGTATCATCAACCCAAACTGAGCTGTTTGCCATACAACAGGCATTCGCATATGTGATTGCACAAAACACTCAAAATGCAATCATACACACTCAAAAGCTGCACTTCAAATACTAGGACAAAAACAGTGGAAAGATAATGTGGAAATAATTACCACCATTTTGTATCTTGGAGCAGTCGCTAAAGGCAAAGGACTCAACATAACTTTAAACTGGATCCCATCCCATATTGGAATCCCATTAAATGAAAAAGCTGATGAAATTGCTAAATTGGCAACTCGTCATCCAGTGATACATAAAACTATTCAACCCAGCCTAGAGAACATAAAAAATATCATCACCAAAAAACTCTCACATCTCAACAAAGCCTACCTGCACCAGAGAATAGCTGAGGGTTCGTCATCTTCAACATGGTATCTTCAGGCAACCAAATTAGAAAGGTTAAATATCCCAAAAGGAATCCACAGGGAAATAGCAGTTAGGTTATATAGACTACGTCTAGGTTACAGATGCAACTGGGAGATTGGTGAACCCCGACAGAGAGAGTGCATCTTCTGCCAAACTGTCACAGAAAAGCCATTACTTCACTATCTTCTGGAATGTGAAGCAACCAATGACCTTAGAAGAGCTTTAAGAGTTCCTGAATCATGCAGTGGCCACCCTGAAGCCATCAACACAGCCACTCTCCTGGTCAACAAAGGTGTCCAGCAGCTGGACACCCTCATAAAGAGGGTGTGCTTGTGATACTGCTTCACCCTCATGTGAAGCAGTATCCTCCCCCGCGATAACAGCTTGATGGTTAAATGCAACCTCAGAATACTGAGAAAAAAAAATACCATTTACGGTCCGTGCCACCTCTTGGGCACGGACCGTAATTGATCTTTATCAATCAATCAACTTCACTCCTAACTCGACCAACATCATTTCCTCCCACAAGGAACGTGGTGGAGGTGGGATCCCTCGATTGTTTCAAGCGAGGGTTGGACATGTATATGAGTGGGATTTGGTTATAAATAGGAGGTGCCTCGTATGGGCCAATAGGCTTTCTGCAGTTACCTTTGTTCTTATGTTCTTCTTATGTATTGGGGGAGCTATATTAAGCTGGATTAGGGCATGGCTATACCAAAGGAAACAGAGTTAGTATAAATGGAGTCAAGTCAGAGTGGGAAAATGTTGTTAGTGGATCGAGTACCTCAGGGCTCTGTCCTGGGACCTCTGTTGTTTATAATATATATAAATAATAAATAAATAAATAAATGTTTATTTAGGTAAGGTACATAAATGAGATTTTACAAAGAATGATGGATTTATAGATAGGGCTAGTACATACAATGCCTAAAGCCACTATTACGCAAAGCGTTTCGGGCATGAAAAACTTAAATGACTAAAGCTTAATACTAATTGAGCATAAAGAATAAAATGAGTTAAGAACAAATAAAAAAAATAAAAAGGGGGGAACATGGCTGAAAAAGCAGCACAAATACAATTAGGTCGACAAACAGCGTCGTTAAAAAAAAAAACAGACATGGGTTGACAATAGAGGGGTAAGGTAGGTTACAGGGAAATTATTAGGTATAGCTTCGTTTTTATCTTAAATTGGTTGAGAGATGTACAGTCTTTAACATGGTTGGGAAGGTCATTCCACATTCTTGGTCCCTTGATTTGTAGAGCATTTCTAGTTTGATTAAATCGTACTCTTGGAATATCAAAACTGTATTTATTTTTGGTGTGGTGCTCATGGGTTCTGTTACAACCTTCTATGAAGCTTTTGAGGTCAGGATTGGCATTACAGTTCAGCGTTTTATATATGTATAATACACATGAGAGAATGTGCAGTGACTTAATTTCTAACATATTCAGAGATTTGAGTAGTGGTACCGAGTGATGTCTGGGGCCAGATTTGGATATTGTCCTAATAGCAGCTTTGTGTTGATTTAACATAAGAAGAACATAAGAACAAAGGTAACTCGTATGGGCCTATTGGCCCATACGAGGCAGCTCCTATCTATAACCGCCCAATCCCACTCAAATACTTGTCCAACCCGCACTTGAAACAATCGAGGGACCCAACCTCCACCACGTTACGCGGCAATTGGTTTCACAAATCAACAACCCTGTTACTGAACCAGTATTTACCCAAGTCTTTCCTAAATCTAAACTTATCCAATTGATACCCATTGTTTCGTGTTCTGTCTTGTGTTAAGTTGCATTCACTGGAAAGGCGAAGAGTTAGGGGTGACACGATAGAGGTTTACAAGTGGGTGAATGGACATAACAAAGGGGATATTAATAGGGTATTAAAAGTATCAACACAAGACAGAACACGAAACAATGGGTATAAATTGGATAAGTTTAGATTTAGGAAAGACTTGGGTAAATACTGGTTCAGTAACAGGGTTGTTGATTTGTGGGAACCAATTGCCGCGTAACGTGGTGGAGGTGGTGTCCCTCGTGTACTTTTAATACCCCATTAATGTCCCCTTTGTTATGTCCATTCATCCCATTGTGCACCTCTACCATATGTCACTCCTAATTCTTTGCTTTTCTAGAGAATGTAATATAAGCTTTGACAATCTTTCTTCATATGACAGGTTAACAGGTAGAACAAAGATTACCATTTATATATGGATAACTATTATAAGTCGGTTTGAATGAGTGAATTGCTGCTTGAAGATAGGTATATACACATACCTATATACACGTGTGGTACTATCAGATTGCATCGTGGTGAGCCTAAAACCCTTCAGATCCAAGCAAAGGGTAAAATGCCAGCAGATATACAATTGCGAACACATTGATACCAAAATGAAAGACATATGACGAGAATTGAGGTAACCAAAGTGAAAAGAGTGTTCACATTGCATTGCACTAGAGTGCTCCCGGGTTACTTTCTCTCACTTTCTGTTTTGTGCGGATGGTACACCTTGCTTTTGGAGTTTATATGCATTTAAACCTGTAGATAATTCTATTGCGAACACATTGATACCAAAATGAAAGACCTAGGATGATCCTATCTTAGTAACAGACACCAATATGTAGCCATCAATGATATAACCTCTCTCACTCTACCACTTACCATTGGGGTGCCACAGAGCAGCATCCTAGGACCCTCCTGTTTCTTATATACATCAATGATCTCCCTAATGTCTCTAACATACTTAAACCTATATTGTTGTATTGATACTGAGTAGTATTGATACTGAGTAGTATTGATACTACTCATCTACTCTGACCCCAACCCATTCCTGTTAAATAATGTTGTAAACAATTAATTAAAAAAAGTCTACTTGTGGATGTCAACCAACAAACTCACACTAAACATAGAAAAGATCTACTATATCTTATTTGGAAACAAATCAACAAATGCAATTCAGCTTCAGATAGCTAATGTAAACATTAACAATAAAAATGATGGAAAGTTCCTTGGCCTATTCCTAGACAAGAGACTCAACTTCCGCACCCATATACAACACATAACTAAAAAGGTTTCTATAACAGTTGGTATACTCTCTAAGATCAGATATTATGTACCCTACTCTGCTCTCCTCTCACTCTATTATGCACTTATCTATCCCTATCATTCTTATGGTATTTGTGCTTGAGGTTCAACCTCTGCAAACTACCTCAAGCCCATCATCATCCAGTAAAAATCTGCTATCAGGACAATAACTAACTCTACCTTCAGACAACACACAGCCCCCTTCTTCAAATCCCTAAACATGCTAAACATAAATTCACTCCATACATTCTCCTGTGTAAATTACGTTTTTAAAACCCTTTTTCTAAGTGCAAACCCTGTTCTGAAACTCTTCCTGGACAGATGTAATAGAACACATGGCCACCCCACCAGACATAAATATCTCTTTGATATCCCCAGAGTCAAACTTAATCTATGTAAACACTCTATGTAAATAAAGGGACCTAGTCTATGGAACTCACTCCCTAATGATTTGAAAAGCTGTCCAACTTCTGCCATATTCAAAAATAAAACCAAAAAGTAAATAAATAAATAAATAAATATGTTTATTCAGGTAAGGTACATACATACAAGTGATGTTACATTAATGGATTGATATATAGATAGAGCTAGTACATACAATGCCTAAAGCCACTATTACGCAATGCGTTTCGGGCAAGAAAAACATTAATATCTAGAACTTAATACTAATTGAGCATAAAGAATAAAAAGTGTTGAGAACAAATACAAATAAAGATAAAAAAAAAGGGAACATGACTGAAAAAGCAGCACAAATACAATAGGTTGACAAACAGTGTTGATTAAAAAAAAAAATTACAGACATGGGTTGACAATAGAGGAGTGAGGTAGGTTACAGGGAATTTATTAGGTAGTGTTTAGTTTTTATCTTAAACTGGTTGAGAGAGGTACACTCTTTAACATGGTTGGGAAGGTCATTCCACATTCTGGGTCCCTTGATTTGTAGAGCATTTCTAGTTTGATTAAGTCATACTCTAGGAATATCAAAACTGTATTTATTTTTGGTGTGGTGCTCATGGGTTCTGTTACAACCTTCAATGAAGCTTTTGAGGTCAGGACTGGCATTACAGTTCAGCGTTTTATATATGTATAATACACAAGAGAGAATGTGCAGTGACTTAATATCTAACATATTCAGAGATTTGAGTAAGGGTACCGAGTGATGTCTGGGGCCAGAGTTGGATATTGTCCTAATAGCAGCTTTCTGTTGGGTAATAAGAGGACGTAAATGATTTTGGGTAGTAGAACCCTAAGCACAAATACCATAGTTGAGGTATGGATAGATGAGGGAGTAATAGAGAGTAACCAGGGCAGGGCGGGGTACATAATATCTGATCTTAGAAAGAATGCCAACAGTTTTTGAAACTTTTTTTGATATATTTAGAATGTGACCCTGGAAATTCAGCTTGTGGTCGATGAGAACGCCAAGGAATTTGCCATCTAATTTGTTACAAATTTGGGTATTGTTTATTTTGAGATTTATCTGATTAGAGGATTTAGTACCTAATTTCATCTTCATAGTTTTCTACCATGGGCTTTATCTTCACACTGTATCTTGTGTTACTCAATCCCCCAATATTTGTACCTAAGCCATATTACTTTAACATTGTAATCTTAGATATCATCTGATATCATGGTTGTTGTATTCAGTGCATATACTACTGCATTATTCCTTGAAACTTTTCCTCGAAATGATCTTCATATTGTGCTTCAGTAAACCAATGTATAACCCTGAAATGCTATCCTCATGTACCTAGTAATCCTTGTTTCTTTATTGTGTATTGTTATTATTGTGTATCATTCTGATCTGCTTTTGTGTCAAAATTTCTTCAAATTACCTGCAAACACTTTTGCTGATTTTACTGTAATTATTCTACTTAAAATTATCTGTACCTGTAAAGAAAAGCTGTAAAATACCTGCTAACATTTTTTATCAATTTTACTGTTAATTTATAAAAAAAAATCTGTTTAAGGCTTACCCGAAACGCTATGCGTGCTAGTGGCTTTACAAGAATGTTAATTCAACTTATTTTCTATATTCTCTGTTAACCCCCAATGTAACTTCTTGTACATAAATAAATACAAATAAAATAATAAAAATAACAAAATTATTAATGATGGGGTCAAGCGACGAGGGAGTAATGCGCAAAGCGTCCCTCACCTGTGACGTCACAGCGTCATCTGACGCCATATCAACACAGCGGCCATTTTGTCGTCAGTTCAGTCATGGCGAGGACAAACCCTTCATGCAAACTGCACCTACTATCAAGAAGAAGAAGATTTTGTGTTCCACCGATAGTATTATCGTAAGTAAACACTTATATTTTATATTTTATTATATTAATTGATTCTATTTTTCTGTAATAAAGGTCCAAGAGTGTTGAGTAAGGAACAAGGGTACTGTGTTGGGAGGTGAGGGCTGTTACTGGTGTCTGTGGGGATGTGAGGACTTGTACCAACCACTATCACCACCAGTACCTTGCTTGCACCCTGCTTAGTATTCCTATTGAGATATGAAATATTATTGCATTCATATAATTATTCATTCACAGTCATTACTATTTTTATGGGCTATGTTCTGTTACCCTAATGCTTTTTATTCCTGGGCATGTCCATTTACTCTCCAGCCCTTCACTAGCCACTGCTGCACCCCCTCCATGCCCATACTTACTGTGCTTATTCTTACAGGACTGCACTGCATTATGTTGTGGTCACTGCCTGGACACCTTGGCAATGTAGAAACAGATATTCTGCAATACCGTGATATTAGCAGTAGAGTGATAAGCTGACACACGGGAGGTACAATGGAAAGAAGTTGAGTATCAACTCTTGTAATTTATATTGCTTCCAGTGAGTTTTTAGTTTTCTTATAATCACTATGTTATCTATCTCCTACAACCTAGTTATCTGCTTGATACATGCATTATAGGGTTCTGGTAGTTGTTCTACTCACCAAGCCCTTCCAAGGCCAGGCTTGACATGTGAGAGCTTGGTCCAACAGGCTGTTGCTTGGACAGGCCCCTCAGGCCCACATATCCACCACAGCCTTGTTTGTCCAGCACTTCTTGAAGATGTTCAGGTTTTCTCTTGAAGGTGTCGACGGTTGTTCCAGCAATACTGTATTTCTTTTATTGCTGAAAACATGTTTTCAGCCATAAAAAAAATAATCCTGAATCCAGAAAAAATCCCTTTTGTATCATCTGGAAATTGTCAAATATTGCTGATCAAACCTGAGTCTAAATTATTTGTATATATTATGAATTACAGAGGTCCCAGGACAGAGTTTTGAGGAACTCCACTTACATTTTCCCACTCTGATTTAACCCCATTTATACAAACTCATTCTTATCTTTTAGCTAATCATTTATTGTACACACCATACTTAGCCTGTGTAGGGTAGTTTATTGTGCATCCTAGTATTGTGTATGTGTAGTATATATATTTGTGTAGTATATTTGGTATATTTCATGCCTCTAACCTCTCCTCATAGTTCTTGTCCTTCAATTCTGGGAGCCACTTAGTAGCATGCCTTTGCACCTTTTCCAGTTTATGTGCTTCTTAAGATATGGGCACTATACAACCGCTGCATATTCCAGCTTTAGTCTAACAAAAGTCGTGAACAATTTCTTGAGTATTTCGCCATCCATGCATTTAAAAGCTCTGAATATTATCCTTTACCTGCAATTGGTTGTTGCTGTATTTATAGAATATGATTTGTTCTGCTTTACATTTGTTTATTCTTTTTTTCAAAATTTCTTTCTGCCTCTCTCCTCACTGCCGTGTAGTTGTTTCTCTTTGTATTACTGGTATGTTTGGGGGTTTGGCCTCTTCGTATATTGATTCCATTTTTGTGTCTTTTGGTCTCTGGCCGTCTTGAAATTTCAGTTGAACAAATCCTGTTTCCTAGTTCTGCATCTCTGTTTTGGTATAAATGTTTTTGTTCCTTTATCATATATTTCACAAAATTGACATACTGTGCATAAATTCATCTCAATTACTTCCTTTCCTAACAGCAAGCCTTTCCAGTAAAATTCTTTGAATTCTTTTCTGACTTCCTGCCTAATGTTTGTTTTATCCTAGTGTGTATGATGCCTAGCGTGTGTCTGGTGCCTGTTGTGTTAAACCGAAGATAAATGCATAAGTATAGGTCAGTAATTTCTCCAGCTTTGAAAGGGGCTTTCATTATGCAGCAGTATTCCACTCTAGAGAGCACTAGCGTCTTGAAAACTATCATCATCGGTATAGCATCTCTAGTGTGAAAAGTTCTTGTTATCTATCCTGTCATTTTTCTTGCAGTTATGACGGCTACTTTATTGTGTTCCTTAAATGTAAGGCCTTCTGACATCAGTACACCCAAATCCTTTACGTTGCTTTTCCGTTCAATGTTATGATTTGACTGAGTTTTGTAAGTGGTTTCCGTTTTTATATTTTTATTTTTTCCGAAGCGCATGAGCTGAAACTTATGTTCGTTAATCCCCATGTTATTTTCTGTAGCCCATAGAAAGACCTGATTTACATCTGATTGGAGGTTTGCCGTGTCCTCTATGTTGCCTACTCTCGTGAAGATTCTAGTGTCATCTGCAAAGGATGATCAAGTACTATAGGTTGTGTCCTTGTCTATGTCCGATATGAGGATGAGAAAAAGTATTGGAGCAAGCACAGTACCCTTGGGGACTGAGTTCTTTACGGTTGATGGTCCAGATTTTATTTTGTTGACTACTACACATTGGGTTCTATTAGTCAGGAAGTTGTATATCCATCTGCCTATTTTTCCGGTAATTCCTTTTGAAAGCATTTTATGTGCAATAACACAATGGTCACATTTGTCAAAGGCTTTTTTGTTGTCAGCGTTTTGTTTGTCTTCCATGGCATCTAGTGCCATGTCAGAGTGGTCCAGCAACTGTGATAGGCAAGAGCGCCCTGTTCTGAAACCATGTTGTCTGGGGTTATGGAGATGCTGTGATTCGTATATCTTCATCGTGTATTTTGCAAAATATGGAATACATCTCATTTACTTTACTTTAAGAATATGGTTCGATCAATTAAAAACCCTCTTGTTCAAATTGCAAAGAAACTGAAAGAGATGCAGCATGCTCAATGGATTATATATTAGTGATTATTATTAGGATTATATATTAGTGAATCATATTAGTGATTCAATTATTATGGTCATAAAACAATAAACAAATAGTTTTGCTGTTATTACACTCTATTCACAGGTTATATATAAGTATCTGCATGTTTTGTTCACCATTACAAACCACTAAGTTGGTTTGATTTTTGTTGAGATTGTTATTTCTGATAAGATTCCTTACGTTATCTGAGAATGAAGCTATGTTGGTATTGGGAAATCTATAGATGGCACTTATAGTCAAGGAGGATTTAAGGGATTTACTGGAGAACTTGGCAAAGGTATATTCACAATAGTCGTCTCTATTACTAATGACACTATTGCAGATGAAGGTATCTTTGTAAGATATTGCTATGCCACCTCCTCTTTTTATTAGGCCTGCAGTTGTGAATGGCTTTATTATCAGCCAAGTTGTAGCATACAACATAGCATATATATGTATATGGCATACATAAATATATATATATATATATATATATATATATATATATATATATATATATATATATATATATATATATATATATATATATATATATTATATATATATATATATATATATATTCAAAATTCGTTAGTGTACTACATTTTTGTTGTTGCTTTTAGGTGTTGCTTTTAACCAGTGTACGTGGGTCTGATTGTGCAACCACGGTTCGAAGAATAATGAAGATATGAACAAACGGCCTGTGGTCACTATACAGTCTGGAAGGGCAAAAGAAGAAATTGGCATTTCTACAAAAACAAGAACTATATAATGTTATTTTAAGTAAGTAACCAAAAAATTAAATAATTTTTTTAAAGTTTAAAATTCACTTAAAAATTAAAATTTTAAGTTAAAAAATTTTAACCAAAAACTTAATATTTTTCATATTTGGAACCATTCCATAATATTTTCCCAAGCATAAATGATTATATTTCTATCACTTGCTCTTAAGATTGTTTCATTTAATAGAGGTTGGGCATAATTGTTCTCTGCTGCTAATAGAACTGACTGACT
>NC_091187.1:37603095-37605595 GCF_040958095.1 Procambarus clarkii | reverse complement strand
CGTGCTGAAAACAATGAAATGTCGTTTTTAGGATGTTTTAAAAACATGAAAATGTTTGCTGGGCCCCCATTTTGCTTGATTTTTTCCAGGTATATTTTGAAATTCAGCACATTTTGGCAGTTAAGGCGTTGGTGGGTAGTCAGTTCCATCGATCAATAACCCTGTGGGTGAAAAAGCCTGATTCCAAGTTATATTAGCTTGATTAGCAATAATATTATCCTGATTCGTATAATCCTCTGTCAATTATATTATCCAAACTGGCAATTATATTAAGATGATTGTGAATTACATAAACCTTACTGGCAATTATATTAGCATGACTGTCAATTTATATCAAACAGATATTTATTTATGTTGTGGTGCTCGTGGGTTCTATTACATCTATCAATGGAGAGTTTCAGATCAGGATTAGCATTTAGGAACAAGGTTTTGTACATGTAAATAGCACAAGAGAATGTGTAGAGTGAGTGTATATTTAGCATGTTCAGGGATTTAAACAGAGAGGCTGTGTGTTGTTTGAAGACAATTTTATTGTTCTGATAGCAGATTTTTATTGGGTGGTGATGAGCATCAGGTAATTTGCAGTGGATGAATGAACCCCATGCACAGATACCATATGTTCACATACCAACCCTAATTTTCAAAGAAACCTCTAGATTTTTAGCTCCAGCCATTTCATTGCTCTACAACAAATCATTTGAACTCCAAACCTTTCCTAATATACTTAGGAAAAAAAAGCAAGAGTAACCTTAGTCCATTAAGTGTCAATCTCACTGAAGTCAACAATTATAGACCAATATGAACTCTGCAGATTTTGTCTAAAATATTTTAAAGAGTTAATCTACAAGCAGCCTTAATCCTATTTAGCAAAACAAAATTTACTTACTTCTTGCCATAATGGTTTCAGGCCCAAAAAAGGACCAATCATGCACCGATTAGTATGATTAACTTTATATGTGCAGCTCTTGGAAGAAATGAGTACCCTTGTTCATTTATTTGTTGACCTACATTAAGACTTTTACACTGTTAACACATTAACTTTCCTAAATTACAACATAACGGAGTAAGAGGTCACTCCCTCCAATACCTAGAGTCTTACCTTAGTGACAGGCTCCAGTATGTCTCTGTGAATGATTCCAATTCACCCACTCTACCTATTAACACTGGAGTTACACTGGGCAGTATTCTTCACCCTCTCGTCTTTCTCATTCCCCCCTCCCTTTCCAGCCCGTTGCCATCATGAGGGGGCTTGGTTGGCGGATGCTAGAGTGTGATGCTCCATGGGACAGTGTCCTCTGTCCTTTTGAAGCCTAATGCTCTTGCTGCCATCTTCGCTAATTGTGCTGAATGCTTTTTCCTATTAAGTTTAATTTTTCCTTCCCAATTCTCCTGTTTAATTGCTATTTCCTTGTGACGTTTTACAACTCTTGATTATTCTTTCAGATGTTTTCTTCTGTTTAGACACCGGGTTTTTGGGGAGGCACACCCTCTCACCCGTAAAACTGACTGTGGTACTCGTCATTGTCGAGCAAGAGGACACCTTTATTGTCAATCTTTTCCTTCATTGCTGAGCCCAATTATATCGTGCTGAGCTTCCATTATATCTTGACGGACTGATGATTCCTATGGTTGCGATTGTAGGGCGTATATCTACAGTGCACCCCTGGGGGGGGACCTTTGTCTTGTTGGGTGTCCTATCCTCTAATTGTGGCTCCATGGTGGGTATGGGGCCTTGTTTGTTGATGAAATGTTTACTCATTCATTTACATGCTGATATCTGACCCTCTTTTTAACTTCTAAGACGTGAGGGGTGGGAGACTAGGCCCCAAGTCGAACTGTGATGGAAAGCTGGGCTTTGTAGCCCACACTACATTGGTCCCAGATCAGGCAGCTCCTGACTCTCCCTGCTTGATGGGGTTCTGGGAGCTCTTCTACCCAGCAAACATAGAACGTTTGTGAACGTTTTTAAATGGTGCCACAAAGGTAATACTCTAACATTTGACATAAATACGTATTTCTGACGTTCTTAAAACCACTAGATATAACTAAAAACATGTATTCTTGAGACACAGTTTTTTAAGATTTATGTAAAAATTTAAAAATAGTAGTGAATGCTATGGAATTATAAAGTTTTCATGCTTTATATATAAAAATAAACAATTTTCAGTCAACATTTCGTTTTTTTTTTTTTTACTTTATGTAAACCTATTCAATTTACGTTCTTATAACATAAATATAACATTTATATGTCGTCAATATAACGTTATTTACATGACATCGTTACGTTATTATAATGTTATATCAATGTATAATTCCTGTATAAAAAAACTGAAATATATTGAGCTTTATATTTTAAATCTTGTAAAATTGTCGTAAAACTTGGAATAAGACAGTAAGCATGCTTTATTTATGAAAATATAGAAACAAATCAACAAAAACATAAACCACATGTCACCTAGCTATAATTCTTTGTCTTTCTAGAGAATGTAATTTAAGCTTT